>NC_091983.1:199388516-199466049 GCF_044704955.1 Pristiophorus japonicus | reverse complement strand
CCCCTCCCTCCTCCTCCTCCCCCTCCCCCTCCCTCCTCCTCCCTCTCCCCCTCCCTCCTCCTCCCTCTCCCCCTCCCTCCTCCTCCTTCTCCCCCTCCCTCCTCCTCCCTCTCCCCCTCCCTCCTCCTCCCTCTCCCCCTCCCTCCTCCTCCCTCTCCCCCTCCCTCCTCCCTCTCCCCCTCCCTCCTCCCTCTCCCCCTCCCTCCTCCCTCTCCCCCTCCCTCCTCCTCCCTCTCCCCTCCCTCCTCCTCCCTCTCCCCCTCCCTCCTCCTCCCTCTCCCCCTCCCTCCTCCTCCCTCTCCCCCTCCCTCCTCCTCCCTCTCCCCCTCCCTCCTCCTCCCTCTCCCCCTCCCTCCTCCTCCCTCTCCCCTCCCTCCTCCTCCCTCTCCCCTCCCTCCTCCTCCCTCTCCCCCTCCCTCCTCCTCCCTCTCCCCCTCCCTCCTCCTCCCTCTCCCCCTCCCTCCTCCTCCCTCTCCCCCTCCCTCCTCCTCCCTCCCAAACGTCTTTCTTTCCCATTGGCTTCTGTTTCATCCCCTTGATTGATTCCCGAGTCCACTGTTTTATCCTTCCCTCCTTCCCTCTCCACTCCTTCTTCATTACTTTTTTTCTCTCTCTCTCTCTCCCTTTTATTTTCCACCTCCTACTCCTCCCTCTCTCCTTAACTCTTGGTGTTCCTCTCCCTTCTACCCAACTCCTTTCCTTTCTACCTCTCATTTCTACCCTCACCCTCTCGTCTTGTGGGTTCATGTCCCACCGCAGGACTCGAGCGAATAATCTAGGCTAAGACTTAAGTGCTGTACTGAGGGACTACTACATTGTTGGAGGTGATGTCTTTTGGATGAGATGTTAAACTGAGGCTCCACTATTTGAAGAAGAGTAGGGAGTTCTCTATGTTGTGGCCAACATTTATCCCTCAACCAACACCACCAAATACAGATTAACTGGTAATTCATCTCATTGCTGTTTGACGAGATCTTGCTGTATGAAAATTGGTAACTGCATTGTTCAAACAATGGTAATTCATTGGCTGAAAAGCACTTTAGGACATCCTGAGGACATGAAAAGTGTAATATAAATTCATGTTTCTTTCTTTTCATGTGATAAGTATGCTGGTACTGAGATTATCCAGAGTGTCTTTTTTTTTTGTAGCTCTACTCATTAGCTGAAGATAATGGAGGCCCAGTGCTGGAGTATGTCCTGCCACATGATGCAGCTGATGGATTTATAAATAACAAACGAGAAAGCTATAAATTTAAGTAAGTATCATGTATTATTTATCCTTCCTGTATCATACCGATAAGTGCTAATCATCCTCATAAACTGTGGAAATCAAGGCATTTATATTACCATTTGCGGAGTTGGGCAGAAGGGAGAGGGACACCAAGAGTTAAGGGAGGAGGAGGAGGAGGAAAATAAAAGGGAGAAAGAGAAGTAATAAAGAAGGGGGAAGGATTTTTAGCATTATATTTATGGAGGGTAGCTGAATTCACTATAGGGATAGTGTTTTTTGATTTGGAGGAAGTACTGTCTGTATTTTTTGTTGTCCTCGTCAGGAAACACAGTTTTCTCACCCAAGAACGTGGGCAGGAGGGAATGCTATGGCCCCTGCACCTGTAAATATTCAACGAGGTGCTGCGTAAGAGCAGAATGCGTCATCCACTTTGTGACTTACCAGTAAATATCCCCTTGGATGTACTTTTCTTTCTGGTGATGCGATGACGTTGTAGGCTGGAAGTTTCGGCATGTTTTGTAACACTATCCGGTTGTGAGTTTGCCTCTGCATTACTGCACACTTTTTTTGATCTGGGCAGGTGACGAGTGGAGGACAGGTGCTTTCTTCGAGGTAGAGTTGCTCTAGGCCATTCCAAGTGGTCATTTTCAGAGCTGCACACTCCAGGAGTGGGTGAAGCAAAAGCATTGTCAAGTATCTGGGAACATAGTGCCTGTCTGCTTTATTGTCCTTGAATGATAGGCGCATTAGGAAACTTAAAAAGAGTTGATGAAGTTACACGCAATCTATTGGTTAATGATTTGTATACATAGAAACATAGAAAATAGGTGCGGGAGTAGGCCATTTGGCCCTTCGCGCCTACACCACCATTCAATAAGATCATGGCTGATCATTCACCTCAGTACCCCTTTCCTACTGTTGTTACGGTGTATTGCTATGAATGCTGCTTACCCACTTGGTTTATTATTATTCATGACAGTCTCTACCCTTGGGTGTATGGCTGCACCCTGGCTTTAGGCATAGATTTCTGGCTCCAGCTTACCTCCATCACTTGATTACTCATTTTTGTCAGGCTGCAGTGGGTGGATTTGAGAGCCAGCACTGCCCATGTCATTACCTTTGCTGTTAAGTAAATAGGCCATTGAAGCTGTCTGCAATTTGGGTGTGAAATCAAACAAGAAATTAGAGATGCATGCAATAAAGGTACAACAGTTATCATGGGTGACTTTAATCTACATATAGATTGGGCTAACCAAACTGGTAGCAATACGGTGGAGAAGGATTTCCTGGAGTGCATAAGGGATGGTTTTCTAGATCAATATGTCGAGGAACCAACTAGAGGGCTGGCCATCCTAGACTGGGTGATGTGTAATGAAAAAGGACTAATTAGCAATCTTGTGTGAGGACCCTTGGGAAAGAGTGACCATAATATGGTTGAATTCTTTATTAAGATGGAGAGTGACACAGTTAATTCAGAGACTAGGGTCCTGAACTTAAGCAAAGGTAACTTCGATGGTATGAGAAGTGAATTGGCTAGAATAGACTGGCGAATGATACTTACAGGGTTGACGGTGGATAGGCAATGGCAAACATTTAAAGATCACATGGATGAACTTCAACAATTGTACATCCCTGTCTGGAGTAAAAATAAAACGGGGAAGGTGGCTCAACTGTGGCTAACCAGGAAAATTAGGGATAGTGTTAAATCCAAACAAGAGGCATATAAATTGGCCAGAAAAAGCAGCAAACCTGAGGACTGGGAGAAATTTAGAATTCAGCAGAGGAAGACAAAGGGTTTAACTAGGAGGGGGAAAATAGAATATGAGAAGAAACTTGTTGGGAATATAAAAACTGACTGAAAAAGCTTCTATAGATATGTGAAGAAAAAAATATTATTGAAGACAAAAGTCAGAATCAGGTGAATTTATAATGGGGAACAAAGAAATGTCAGACCAATTGAACAAATACTTTGGTTCTATCTTCACGAAGGAAGACACAAATAACCTTCCGGAAATACTAGGGGACCGAGGGTGTAGTGAGAAGGAGGAACTGAAGGAAATCCTTATTAGTCAGGAAATTGTGTTAGGGACATTGATGGGATTGAAGACCGATAAATCCCTGGGGCCTGATAGTCTGCATCCCAGAGTACTTAAGGAAGTGGCCCTAGAAATAGTGGATGCATTGGTGATCATTTTCCAGCAGTCGATTGACTCTGGATCAGTTCCTATGGACTGCAGGGGAGCTAATGTCACACCACTTTTTAAGAAGGGAAGAAGAGAGAAAATGGGTAATTATAGACCGGTTAGCCTGACATCGGTAGTGGAGAAAATGTTGAAATCAAATTATTAAAGATGAAATAGCGGCGCATTTGGAAAGCAGTGACAGGATCGGTCCAAGTCAGCATGGATTTATGAAAGGGAAATCATGCTTGACAAATCTTCTAGAATTTTTTGAGGATGTAAATAGTAGAGTGGACAAGGGAGAACCAGTGGATGTGGCGTATTTGGACTTTCAAAAAGCTTTTGACAAGGTCCCACATAAGAGATTGGTGTGCATAATTAAAGCACTTGGTATTGGGGTAATATGTTGATGTGGATAGAGAACTGGTTGGCAGACAGGAAGCAGAGAGTCGGGATAAACGGGTCCTTTTCAGAATTGCAGGCAGTGACTAGTGGGGTGCCGCAGGGCTCAGTGCTGAGACCCCAGCTGTTTACAGTTTACATCATTTTTGATTTAGATGAAGGAATTGAGTGTAATATCTCCAAGTTTGAAGATGACACTAAGCTGGGTGGTGGTGTGAGCTGTGAGCAGGATGCGAAGAGGCTGCAGGGTGACTTGGATAGGCTAGGTGAGTAGGCAAATGCATGGCAGGTGCAGTATAATGTGGTTAAATGTGAGATTACCCACTTTGGTGACAAAAACGCGAAGGCAGAATATTATCTGAATGGCAGCAGATTAGGAAAAGGGGAGGTGCAACGAGACCTGGGTGCCATGGTACATCAGTCATTGAAAGTTGGCATGCAGGTACAGCAGGCGGTGAAGAAGGCAAATGACATATTGGCCTTCATAGCTAGAGGATTTGAGTATAGGAAAAGAGAGGTCTTACTGCAGTTGTACAGGGCCTTGGTGAGGTCTCACCTAGAATATTGGGCCCAAGTTTCCACACGCGCCGAGAATGGCGCAGTCCCGACCTGGACGCCCGTTTTTCGCGCCACAAAGTGCGCCTAAAAAAAAATCCTCTGTATTCTCCACCTCCCTGCAGGTCCTCTGGCCCTCGGTGCAGCGCAGCACGAGCTGGGGGGGGGGGGCCAGGTCCCTGCGCTGAAAACAGTGCCGGGACCTCTGCACATGCGTGCTACAGTGGGCACGCAAGTGCAGTAGTTCCAGGCGCCCGAAACTGTGTGGGAGGGGCCCGAAGCACGCAGACCCTAGCCCTGGCCGAAAGGCCTCACTGGGGCTGCGTAAATAAGGCTCCTCCCACGGCCAGCTTCCTGCTCCCCCCCGGACCAGACCCGACCCGCGCTCCTGCTCCCGCCCCCGGACTGGATCCGACCTGACCTCCCCCTCCCTCCCTCCCCCCCATCTCCCTTCCCTCCCTCCCCCCGAATCGAACCTCCCCGACCCAACGCCACCTACCTGTAAATCTGGTGCTGGGGACGGACCCTGCCCTGCCCGAAGTCTCGGGCTGGCCCGTTCAGCCTTCGGTCCCGAAAGGCCTACCTGAAGCACTTTCACACAGGTAGCAAGATGGTTTATTTAATCTTTTCTTTGCTTAGAAATGTTTATTCAGGTTGGATTTATTTGTATAAGTATAAATAAGGATTTATTATAGAATTTAATGACTTCCCTTCCCCCCCTCCCCCCCACCTCGTTCTGGACGCCTAATTTGTAACCTGCGCCTGATTTTTTAATGTATAGAACAGGTTTTTTCAGTTCTACAAAAATCTTCACTTGCTCCATTCTACTTTAGTTTGGAGTACGTTTTCACTGTGGAAACTTTGAAATCAGGCGCCAGTGGCCGGACACGCCCCCTTTTGAAGAAAAAATTCTGTTCCAAAGTAGAACTGTTCTACCTGACTAGAACTGCAGAAAAGAAAATGTGGAGAATTGCGATTTCTAAGCTAGTCCGTTCTCCACCAGTTGCTCCTAAAAAATCAGGTGCAAGTCATGTGGAAACTTGGGCCCATTGTGTTCAGTTTTGGTCTCCTAATCTGAGGAAGGATGTTCTTGCTATTGAGTGCAGCGAAGGTTCACCAGACTGATTCCAGGGATGGCAGGGCTGACATATGAGGAGAGACTGGATCGACGGCCTGTATTCGCTGGAGTTTAGAAGGATGAGAGGGGATCTCATAGAAAGATATAAAATTCTGACGGGACTGGACAGGTTAGATACAGGAAGAATGTTCCCGATGTTGGGGAAGTCAAGAACCAGGGAACACAGTCTAAGGATAAGGAGTAAGCCATTTAGGACCAAGATGAGAAGAAACTTCTTCACTCAGAGTTGTGAACCTGTGGAATTCTCTACCGCAGAGAGTTGTTGATGCCAGTTCGTTGGATATATTCAAAAGGGAGATAGATATGGCCCTTACAGCTAAAGGGATCAAGGGGTATGGAGAGAAAGCAGGAAAGGGGTACTGAGGTGAATGATCAGCCATGATCTTATTGAATGGTGGTGCAGGCTCGAAGGGCCGAATGGCTTACTCCTGCACCTATTTTCTATGTTTCTATGAAATGGAGACATGATACTGGCTGATCGAAGTGAAAAGAATAAGACAATTTCCAGAGGTGAGGGCTGACTGGCTCTCTTTCTTGGAATTGATTGGTTCATTTAATGTCACTTTTCTGTTGTTGTTGAGGTCTCTTAAAACTGTTCAATTGACAATCGTGGGTGAGTTTGTGAAGCAATTTGGATTTGTTGGCAAAAGATGGTGAGTGTCAAACAAATTAGGTTTCAAGTGGCGGTAGTGGGTGAGGGGGTGGAGAAGTTGGAATTTGATTGGCAGTGGTAGGTGAGGGGGTCCAAAAAATTAGGATTTTCAAAATTTACAGGTAAGTTTCAAAAAACAGGCTGAATAGGAAAATTGGTTTAATGAATATATTCGATAAAGGATTATAAAATTTAGTTTAAAACAATATCTTGTTTTACAGATTCCAGCAAATTTTTGATCAAGGTGCAAAACAAGAGGAAATTTTTGAAAGTATTGCCAAGCCTGTTGCTGAAAAGTGAGTTTTATTTTGATTTAAGTTTTTGGATCTAGGACTGAGAATTTGAATTCAGCTTCGAAGGTGTCAAATATAGGACCTCTTAAGTCTGAAATTCCAGATTGAATATGAACATGTAGTGTCATTCAATCGTGCAAAAGTAGTTTGACAAAAATCTGCTAAGCTTCCAGTATTCCGTCGAGTACTGTAATTATCACGAGGTCCACAACTCCACCTGAAGAGTGTGCTTATTGTTGTATGGTCATAACATTAAAGCTGACAGATGCACTACAATTAGAGCACTTCTGCATTTACACAACACGCCAGAATCTCAAGAGGACTCATTCTGGAATCAGGCAGGGACTTAGATTGATATTTATACTGCAACTTCTTAGCATTGGTATGAACGGAAACTGCTTCCTCCAGGGAGTGTCACCATGCTTCACTCCAGAGTCAGGTTAGGCCCTGACTTCAGATTTGCACTACAGCTTCTTTGTGCATTGCAAAATCCAATCCAACACAATTTGCAGTAAATCCCTGGTTTCCTGTACACTCTGCAGTACAACAATCCCACCGTGGACAGGCAGGAATCAATCTGTGAAAGTGGCAATGAGCCCAGGGGGTTAAATTGGCCCATGCCGGCATGGCTGTGTGAACTTGTCGCACTCCCTATAACCCCTTCCTCTATGTGTACCCCAAGTTAAAATTGGATTGGATGAAATTGATAAAAGTGTGTAAGTAGGGTTCCCTTGAGACTTGAGATGCAGTGTCTTTTTGTTCTGCCTGTGGTCAGTGCTTATTTTTAGTTGGAAAATGACCCATTGTGTAAGCCAGAAATTGCAGAGCTATGGGGAACTAGAAGTTTGTGGTTGATCTTGGATAGTGAAAAATATTGTTCGGGCAGGTGGTAATGATCAACTGTAGGCGTACGAGTAAACCCTCCCAGCAGCAGATCTTCAATCCTGGCTTGTTTAGTTATCTTGGTTTGGGTTAAATATTTGTGCGTCCTCAATGTGCTACTTTGACTTTGCATCTGGCATAGTATTTATTTACTTAGAATATTTTTCAAGCATGTTCCATTTTAGTCTTAAATAATACATTGTGAGAAGGCTTGGGTAGCCTATCTGAGTAACTGGTAAGTGTCTGGAAGCTAGCACTTTGCTACTCTGCTGATATCCAGCTAAAACTATGTACTAAATGATTAGAAAATTGAAGCCTATGTTTGACCTATAGGTATTGTGTCCTTTCCCCTTACCTTTTTTTGCCTATTTTACTGCTAGCTTCCATTTATTCAGATTATACATTTTAACAGCTCAAACTACAGACAGGCAATTGTTGCATGATTTTCTTTTTATTTGACCAATTCAGCAAATTGTAGCAGGTTAAAGGTAAATGTATAAAACTCCTTCAATTTTGGACAAGAAATTGTGCAGTAGAAAAATGAGTGGTTGAATACTTTGACAGCACCTCCATCTCCTGTGACCTCTACCTGCAAGAAGAACAAGAGCAGACACGGGAAGACTGTCTTCTCGATTTTCCCCTCCGGTCACACACTGTCTTGATTTGGACCTATATCACCGTCTTTTCAATGTTGCTGGGTCATTATCCTGGAATTCCCTACCTGACACCATGTGTGGGGGTACCAGTACCACAAGGATTGCAGCAATTCAAGGGGAAGATCACCACCACCTTCTCGGGGCAGCTTGTCATGAGCAATAGTTGCTATCGTTGCTCACATCATGAGAACAACATTTTTATAAACTCAGTATTTATTTATTAGTGAACAAATTGTCTAAATCTAGTACCTTGATTAGAATATACTAATCTAACAATGGATGGGCCAAGAGAATGCCATTCAGCCTATTAGCCTGCCTTTTCCACAAACCATACACATCATGAACTCTTCCACCACCTACTGAGGGAAGTTTCTGGATAAATAGTCCCCGATCCCCAAAGATAAAAATTATGCCCTCAGTTTTCTTTCTTCAGTCCTGGCCCATGACCCTCCACTGTCGGTGTTTCACCCTGGGCCTGGCTCCCCTCCAACCCACCAACGTATGAATTGTTACTAAAGTGTATTGCACCAAATAACTTATACCTTTGATGATCTTACTTTTGCATTTGAGCCAGAGTACCTTTTTATATCTATTCCAGTTCCAGTAAAATCAAATGGGAAACTGGTTTGACCTTAGGAGAAGGAAGAACAGAGAATCAAGATGAATATTTTGAAGAGATAATGAAGAAAATTAAAAAAAATAATGGAAATAAGCGATAGATCATAGCCCCATACACAGTAAAAAGATGAATGTTCATTTGATCTATTTTCAGTGGTGTTAAGGCAATGTTGATCAGGACACCAGGGTTGGAATTCTTGTTCTAGCAGGGTGGGAATTCTACCCCGCCCATCTAATACCATTTCCCTGATTGCAGTTCATCAGATACACTAAGCGGGCTCCCAATTGATTGCTGCCTCCATGATGGAGCTCACCATTGACCGTCTGTAAAATCCTGGCAGTGCTGCAGCACCAGTAGATCCAGGGTCAGAATTTCCTTGAAGATCATACCATTTGAAGGCGTCAGCTAAGATTAGGCACAGAGGAGGGAAAATGCTGGGGTGTAATTGAGGGAGAGGAGGCTGGTACAAGCCCCCTCCCTCTATTGGGCACCTCTGGGTCATTGCCACTGTATCCTGGGACTTACTACCACTCCATACTGCCCATAGTGGCCTAAGAAAACAGCCATAACACAAGTGGGTAGGAGGAAAGTCTGCCTGTACCTGCGCCCCCACCCCTCCAATCACTCCGACTGCTATTTACATGCTGCCGAAGGGGAAGGAGAGGCCAGCTACAGTCCTAATGAGGGGTGGGGAGCGAAATATACGTTTGGTAGCTCCGTGGTAGTCAGTTGCATTTTCCCTTCTGTGGGATTGTAGAGGAGAATCCAGCTCTAGTGGTCTCTCTGCTTTTCTTCATATCGTGGCAGAGGATATTTCACGTCCACTATTGCAGGCAGACCATGCCTCGATATATTGTCTCATTCAAAGGATAGGACATTAAACTATCTTAAATTATTCACTGGGAAAGATAAATTTAAAGGTATCAGATATTGCAGTTAGGGATTTCAAGATGCCTTAGGACCACAATTGATGCATGTTGGTAAAACCACTACTTACAAAGGCGAATCTCATCGTGACAAACGTTACTTGTAACAGATGTAGCTTGGTCATATCAAATTTAGTTTGTGATATCCAAGAGTGCAGGGAAACGAGATGGTGCAGTGAGTAAACAACAGATTTTTAGTACAATCACTGGATTTATAGGAAGGTGAAACTTATGATATTGTCCTGGATGAATCAAAACTTTTTCCAAATGAACATTGGGAAGATGGAAGTGATTGTTTTCAATCTGTGCCATATATTGTTCTCTTGCCACTACCATCCCATTCCCTGACCATCTGCTGAGGTGAAACCAGACCATGTGAATCCTTGACATCTTGTGTTATCCACTGATGTTTACTGTTGACCAATAGCCTCCATTAGATGCTGTCTGGTAATTCCATGGCTCTGGTTTTGAGCAGTGTTTGTCATAGAGGGTTCTAGTGGAGATTTCTGCATCTAATGTTGAATTACAAGCCTGCCAATTAGTGCAAAATCTAAGTTCTAATCTCCAATCTCATCAGCATCCAAAGCTTCCAATGTTACAACTGCTTTAGGATGGCCATGTTATTTAGTCTCTGGTTCTTTTTGGACTGTTCTGAGGTTGCTAAATAAAGTTAGTGCTGCAGCTTTTCTCATTGCTGTTTGTAGGAACTTGCTGTGTACAAATTGGTTGCTGTGTCTTATACACTACAATAGGGCCTTCATTTCAAAAGCACTTTGTTACTTTAAAGTGCTTTGGAAAGTCCTAAGGTCATGAAAGGCATTAGTTAAATGTACGTTCTTTGTTTCTTCCAACACATTTGCTTGTTGCTTTTGTAACCATCAGTAAGTTCTTCCAAGGGCTCAAAGTGTTAATTTGGACCCTTTTACTTATTTTCAACTTGGTGCTTAAAATACCTAGCTCTTCCATTGTGGTCAATGAAAACATTTGTCTGCTGTCTTTTTAATAATAGTTTTTTTTGGTAGTATTTGTTTAGTACATCACAATGGCTGGGAAAGGGTGGTGGGGAACAGGATAGTAAGAGAATGAGCGGAATGCAGAAGGTAGGGGTATTTCTTTCATGTGGAAAGAAACTATAACAAAATAACTATAGGCTATAGACAACTAGAAAGATTGCATAATGTCTAAATACAAGATGTTTTAAGTCTGAGGTTATCCTGACCGCCATAATGAAATGTGCTTTTTTTTTTAATAAATAAATGCCAGAACAGTGAGTTGTAGTTCTGACTCCATTAATGTCCTGTTGTACTGTGCAGTATGTGGGTTTGAGTTCTATTTGTATAGTATTTCCAACAAGGGAACTTTTTTTTTAAAGCATGATGCTTTTTTGAGTGTGTATCAATTCTCGTCGTTTGTGGAAAATTGGCGTGACAATTTGGACTCGACAAAATGTTTATCATATTTAAATAAGTGTTCAGCCACACAACATTTTTGAAATATCTATTACAAGATAAGATGATATCCTTCACTGTGCTGAGTTTTAGTTATCAGCTGAAGGAAATATTTTCTAGTTGTATGACCACATATTGCCTTTTCTTTTTCATTTCATCGACAATACAATTTAACCTTTCACTAAGTACGGCTGATGGGGAAGTGCTCTGCAATTGCATGTAATTACCTGTAATTCTACTTGATTTATTAAGCAGCAACTGAAATTTGACAGAAAACCAATTTTAAATGATACAAAAGAATTGTGTTTTTGAAGCAGTAATGGAAATTCAATGTTTGGGGTTAAGCTGGAACAATTATCAGGAAAATTATTTCCAAAGCAAGAGTGGAATAAATTGTGAGATGGGAAGGGGGAAGAATGTGTGTAAAATGTGTTTATGGACAAGTTCAGGGTAATTGCATGACATTTAGGGCCTCGTTGCCCTCGTGATACTGCACTTATTGATTTGGGGAATCTTATTGCCATTTATAAAGTGCAGTCTAATCAGCACGGTTTACCTCCAAGTTGTCTGCCATTGGAAGAGAAAATTGGCAGAGTGTAAAACAAGCTGCCGATTCGCTTGATTTGCGCTATCGTCAAGCAATTTCATCCACATTAAGTCTAGAGATGGCAAAGGAACGGATAAGGATTTCAGCGATACATGGGCGAAGATGGAAATTAAGGCAGGCAATATTATAGAGATGGAAGTAAGTAATCTTTGTAATGGAGAGCGTGTGAGGTCAGAAGCTCAGCTTGGGCCAAGTTTCAACCTTCTGAGACCGTGGTTGTTGTCAGTGGTGACGGCAAGGAATTTGTCGCAGGGGCCAAAGAATGACTTTGTCCTTCCCAATGTTTAGCTGGAAGAAATTAGAGGTATACCCAAGACTGGATGCTGAATGAGAGGTAGTGCTGTAGAAGCTGTAGACATGTTATTTATTTGTTTTTTGTGGTGAGGATTGATTGGAAGGATTCAAACAGTTGAGCGAGGTGGTTACAGATCTGGGAGGCAATAATATGTTCAAGGAGGTTGGAGATGGGGGTAGTAGTTAGTGAGGACAGAGGGAGCAGGGTGTTTTACTCTGACGCTA
Source organism: Pristiophorus japonicus (assembly GCF_044704955.1). Lineage (NCBI taxonomy): Eukaryota > Metazoa > Chordata > Chondrichthyes > Pristiophoridae > Pristiophorus > Pristiophorus japonicus. Next base: position 199,453,941 of record NC_091983.1, on the reverse strand, counting down.
GAGAGCTATACTGTCACTGGGTGGTTTGTGCAGAATAGGTTGGAATGTATAGCTAGATGGGGAAGTTTTGGAAAGGGGCAAGAAGTTGCCACTCATGAGCCAGGTTTTACTCCAAGCCAGGATGTCAAGACAGGATGTCAAGATGATCATCCACAATGGTGTTAGATGGCAAAGGCCCTGTTGATCAGTGAGCAGACATTCTGGTGGGAAATGTGGAGAGGGTCAGTGATTTTGATCTGCTAATGGGGTAGGGGTAGGTAGGGTGCCACACAACACTGCTCCCCTAGACATCAAGATCCACGGCACGGTCCTGGACTACATGGATCACTTTCCATACCTCGGGAGCCTATTATCAGCAAGGGCAGACATCGCCGACGAGGCCCAACACCGCCTCCATTGCACCAGTGCAGCCTTCGGCCGCCTGAGGAAGAGTGTGTTTGAGAACATAAGCATTAGGGACAGGAGTAGACCATCTAGCCCCTCGAGCCTGCTCTGCCATTCAACAAGATCATGGCTAATCTGGCCGTGGACTCGGCTCCACTTACCCACCTGCTCCCCATAACCCTTAATTTCCTTATTGGTTAAAAATCTATCTATCTGTGATTTGAATACATTCAATGAGCTAGCCTCAACTGCTTCCTTGGGCAGAGAATTCCACAGATTCACAACCCTCTGGGAGAAGAAATTCCTTCTCAACTCTGTTTTAAATTGGCTCCCTCATATTTTGAGGCTGTGCCCCCTAGTTATAGTCTCCCCGTGCAGTGGAAACAACCTCTCTGCCTCTATCTTGTCTATCCCTTTCATTATTTTAAATGTTTCTATAAGATCACCCCTCATCCTTCTGAACTCCAACGAGTAAAGACTCAGTCTACTCAATCTATCATCGTAAGGTAACCCCCTCATCTCCGGAATCATCGTCTCTGTACCCCCTCCAAAGCTAGTATATCCTTCCTTAAGTAAGGTGACCAAAACTGCACGCAGTACTCCAGGTGCGGCCTCACCAATAACCTGTACAGTTGCAGCAGGACCCCCCTGCTTTTGTACTCCATCCCTCTCGCAATGAAGGCCAACATTCCATTCACCTTCCTGATTACCTGCTGCACCTGCAAACTAACTTTTTGGGGACTGAGTCAAAATGAACTTAATATTTAAGAGGTTGGTAGCATAGTGGTTATGTTACTAGACTAGTAATCTAGAGGCTTGGACATGAGCTCAAATCCCACCATGGCAGCTGGGGAATTTTAATTGTAGTGGCCGCGTGGCCTAATGGATAAGGTGTCTGACTTCGATTGTAATTGTCATCTGTGTCACCCAGGTCGGGTGGTACGGTTTAATGTTTTATGTTTTTGCAGGTGAACTCCAAAAAGAGTTTCATGCACAAGGACCCCCAGGTCCCTCTGCACCGCAGCATGTTGTAATTTCTCCCCATTCAAATAATATTCCCTTTTACTGTTTTTTTTTTCCAAGGTGGATGACCTCACATTTTCCGACATTGTATTCCATCTGCCAAACCTTAGCCCATTCGCTTAACCTATCTAAATCTCTTTGTAGTCTCTCTGTGTCCTCTACATAACCTGCTGTCCCACTAATCTTTGTGTCATCTGCAAATTTTGTTGCACTACACTCTGTCCCCTCTTCCAGGTCATCTATGTATATTGTAAACAGTTGTGGTCCCAGCACCGATCCCTGTGGCACACCACTAACCACCGATTTCCAACCCGAAAAGGACCCATTTATCCCGACTCTCTGCTTTCTGTTAGCCAGCCAATTCTCTATCCATGCTAATACATTTCCTCTGACTCCGCGTACCTTTATCTTCTGCAGTAACCTTTTGTGTGGCACCTTATCGAATGCCTTTTGGAAATCTAAATACACCACATCCATCGGTACACCTCTATCCACCATGCTCGTTAAATCCTCAAAGAATTCCAGTAAATTAGTTAAACATGATTTCCCCTTCATGAATCTATGTTGCATCTGCTTGATTGCACTATTCCTATCTAGATGTCCCGCTATTTCTTCCTTAATGATAGCTTCAAGCATTTTCCCCACTACAGATGTTAAACTAACCTGCCTTTTGTCTGCCCCCTTTTTTTTTTTAAACAGAGGCGTTACATTAGCTGCTTTCCAATCTGCTGGTACCTCCCCAGAGTCCAGAGAATTTTGGTAGATTATTAAGATCAGGCCCTTAAATCTGACATCAAGCTCAAGGTCTACAGGGCTATAGTGATACCCGCCCTCCTGTATGGCTCAGAGACATGGACCATATACAGTAGACGCCTCAAATCACTGGAGAAATACCACCAATGATGTCTCCACAAGATCCTGCAAATCACCTGGGAGAACAGACGCACCAACGCGTCCTTGATCAGGCCAACATCCCCAGCATCGAAACACTGACCACACTCGACCAGCTCCGTTGGGCGGGCCACATTGTTCGCATGCCTGACACCAGACTCCCAAAGAAAGCGCTCTACTCTGAACTTCTACATTGCGAGCAAGCCCCAGGTGGGCAGAGGAAACGTTTCAAGGACGCCCTCAAAATCTGCTTGATAAAATGCAACATCCCCACCGACACCTAGGAGTCCCTGGCCAAAGACTGCCTTAAGTGGAGGAAGAGCATCCGGGAGGGTGCTGAGCACCTCCAGTCTTGTCGCTGAGAGCATGCAGAAAGCAAACAGAGGCAGCGGAAGGAGCGGCGGCAAACTAGTCTCCCCACCTACTCTTTCCTTCAATGACTGTCTGTCCCACCTGTGACAGAGACTGTAATTCCCGTATTGCACTGTTCAGTCATCTGAGAACTCACTCTGAGGGTGGAAGCAAGTCTTGATTCCGAGGGACTGCCTATGATGATGGAGGTAGGGTGAATGGGACATGAAGAAGGTTGGTGAGGTTAGCCTAGTGGGTGTGCTGAGGAGAATGAGGCAATTTGGTTGTTGCTTTTAATAAACCAGTGATCAGTACAATGGTGACCTTGAGAGAGGCACACAATGTATCTGTTCAAAGAGGATTTACGCAAGGATGGCAGCAGGAAGGCTGAGGAGTAGTGATACGTTGGGTTAGGGATCGGTGTTGGGGTCCAATGCCAAAGAACAGAGATGAAAGGTCACATAACCAAAGGAAAGGGAGGGAAAGAGGCTGAAAATGAAAAAAGGGAGCTAGAGGGCTCGGGTTTAGAGCGGTAGCCAAAATACGCACGTGAATGGACACACAAGGAATTCGAATGACATCGGCATGGTAGAGATTAGGTTACACCTATAGCAGATGTCAACTAAAGTTGAAGTCTGAGGGCCAACTGTGATGAGGGAAATGAAGGCTGCTTACAGCCAATATGAGACGCCTCTTTGAACAAGCCCACAGATACCTTTTGTGCCTTTCCCAGCATTCTCTTTTTTTATAAACAGAAGATTAAGGGGTGATCTAATTGAGGTGTTTTAAGAGGATTAAAGGAGTTGATAATTTCTCTCTATCTATCCTATTTCCTTAAGGTGAGAGTCCAGAACAAGGGGCCATAAACTTAAAATTAGAGCTAAGCTGTTCAGGGGTGATGTCAGAAATCACTTCTTCACACAAAGGATAGTGGAAATCTGGAAAACTCTCAAAAAGCTGCTGTTATAGGTCAATTGAAAATGTCAAAACTGAGCTGTCTAGATTTTTGTTAGGCAAAGATATTGAGGGTTATGGAACCAAGGCGGGTAGATGGAGTTAAGACCCAGATTAGCTGTTCTCTAAATGAACGGCGGATAAGTTTGAAGGATTGAGTGACCTCCTCCTGATCCTATGAGTTTAGTGTCTTGGCTTCCGGCACCTTTCCTGACAACCCAATATAGCTGTTAATCATGGCAATGAAATATTTTCTGAACACTTTTAAAATATTCGTTCATGAGATGTGGGCGTTGCTGGCGAGGCCAACATTTATTGCCCATCCCTAATTGCCCTTGAGAAGATGGTGGCGAGCTGCCGCCGTGAACTGCTGTAGTCCGTCACACTCTTGACTTGTGCCTTGTAGATGGTGGAAAAGCTTTGGGGAGTCTGGAGGTGAGGCAATTGATGAAGAATACCCAGCATTTGCCAAGAACCAGCTTTTGCAATCTGTCTTTTGAAAGTCATCCGCGGGGTAGAAATTGGGCTATTTGCCCAACTCTTGCCCAGTGAATGCCCTTCAAACTCTATAGCCTACTTTTACCAACATAGAAAAATGTAATTTAATCATTCGTTTTTATATTTAAAAACCCTGTCCATTAAGAATTTTATTTTTAACACTATTAAAACACATAAAAAAAAATTCTAAATTGTTTTCTTTTTTCTAAAACATTCAATTTCAATTAATTTTAAATATGAGGTGTTTTTGTGTGTTTTATTGTGCTGTGTTTCTTGTTTTTGGGAGGTATTCTCATAGTAAAGGGAGCTCGTATAAACGAAGTTCCCATTATTATCAATGGGAATACTCTATGTTCATTGGTGGTGCAGGCTCACGTGATCCCAGGATATGAATACATATCTGGAAGACATGTTCTTGTACGCTGCACAGCGAATGGAGGCCTTCGACCGCAATAGAAACATAGAAAATAGGTGCAGGAGTAGGCCATTTGGCCCTTCTAGCCTGCACCGCCATTCAATGAATTCATGGCTGAACATGCAACTTCAGTACCCCATTCCTGCTTTCTCACCATACCCCTTGATTCCCCCAGTAGTAAGGACTTCACCTAACTCCTTTTTGAATATATTTAGTGAATTGGCCTCAACAACTTTCTGTGGTAGAGAATTCCACAGGTTCACCACTCTCTGGGTGAAGAAATTCCTCCTCATCTCGGTCCTAAATGGCTTCCCCCTTATCCTTAGACTGTGTCCCCTGGTTCTGGACTTCCCCAACATTGGGAACATTCTTCCTGCATCTAACCTGTCTAACCCCGTCAGAATTTTAAACGTTTCTATGAGGTCCCCTCTCATTCTTCTGAACTCCAGTGAATACAAGCCCAGTTGATCCAGTCTTTCTTGATAGGTCAGTCCCGCCATCCCGGGAATCAGTCTGGTGAACCTTCGCTGCACTCCCTCAATAGCAAGAATGTCCTTCCTCAGGTTAGGAGACCAAAACTGTACACAATACTCCAGGTGTGGCCTCACCAAGGCCCTGTACAATTGTAGCAACACCTCCCTGCCCTTGTACTCAAATCCCCTCGCTATGAAGGCCAACATGCCATTTGCTTTCTTAACCGCCTGCTGTACCTGCATGCCAACCTTCAATGACTGATGTACCATGACACCCAGGTCTCTTTGCACCTCCCCTTTTCCTAATCTGTCACCATTCAGATAATAGTCTGTCTCTCTGTTTTTACCACCAAAGTGGATAACCTCACATTTATCCACATTATACTTCATCTGCCATGCATTTGCCCACTCACCTAACCTATCCAAGTCACTCTGCAGCCTCATAGCATCCTCCTCGCAGCTCACACTGCCACCCAACTTAGTGTCATCTGCAAATTTGGAGATACTACATTTAATCCCCTCGTCTAAATCATTAATATACAGTGTAAACAGCTGGGGCCCCAGCACAGAACTTTGCGGTACCCCACTAGTCACTGCCTGCCATTCTGAAAAGTCCCCATTTACTCCTACTCTTTGCTTCCTGTCTGACAACCAGTTCTCAATCCATGTCAGCACACTACCCCCAATCCCATGTGCTTTAACTTTGCACATTAATCTCTTGTGTGGGACCTTGTCGAAAGCCTTCTGAAAGTCCAAATATACCACATCAACTGGTTCTCCCTTGTCCACTCTACTGGAAACATCCTCAAAAAATTCCAGAAGATTTGTCAAGCATGATTTCCCTTTCACAAATCCATGCTGACTTGGACCTATCATATTACCTCTTTCCAAATGCACTGCTATGACATCCTTAATAATTGATTCCATCATTTTACCCACTACCGATGTCAGGCTGACCGGTCTATAATTCCCTGTTTTCTCTCTCCCTCCTTTTTTAAAAAGTGGGGTTACATTGGCTACCCTCCACTCCATAGGAACTGATCCAGAGTCAATGGAATGTTGGAAAATGACTGTCAATGCATCCACTATTTCCAAGGCCACCTCCTTAAGTACTCTGGGATGCAGTCCATCAGGCCCTGGGGATTTATCGGCCTTCAATCCCATCAATTTCCCCAACACAATTTCCCGACTAATAAGGATTTCCCTCAGTTCCTCCTCCTTACTAGACCCTCCGAGCCCTTTTATATCCGGAAGGTTGTTTGTGTCCTCCTCAGTGAATACCGAACCAAAGTACTTGTTCAATTGGTCCGCCATTTCTTTGTTCCCCGTTATGACTTCCCCTGATTCGGACTGCAGGGGACCTACGTTTGTCTTTACTAACCTTTTTCTCTTTACATATCTGTAGAAACTTTTGCAATCCGTCTTAATGTTCCCTGCAAGCTTCTTCTCGTACTCCATTTTCCCTGCCCTAATCAAACCCTTTGTCCTCCTCTGCTGAGTTCTAAATTTCTCCCAGTCCCCGGGTTCGCTGCTATTTCTGACCAATTTGTATGCCACTTCCTTGGCTTTAATACTATCCCTGATTTCCCTTGATAGCCACGGTTGAGCCACCTTCCCTTTTTTATTTTTACGCCAGACAGGAATGTACAATTGTTGTAGTTCATCCATGCGGTCTCTAAATGTCTGCCATTGCCCATCCACAGTCAACCCCTTCAGTATCATTCGCCAATCTATCCTAGCCAATTCACGCCTCATACCTTCAAAGTTACCCTTCTTTAAGTTCTGGACCATGGTCTCTGAATTAACTGTTTCCACCATATTATGGTCACTCTTCCCCAAGGGGCCTCGCACAACGAGATTGCTAATTAATCCTCTCTCATTACACAACACCCAGTCTAAGATGGCCTCCCCCCTAGTTGGTTCCTCGACATATTGGTCTAAAAAACCATCCCTTATGCACTCCAGGAAATCCTCCTCCACCGTATTGCTTCCAGTTTGGTTAACCCAATCTATGTGCATATTAAAGTCACCCATTATAACTGCTGCACCTTTATTGCACGCACCCCTAATTTCATGTTTGATGCCCTCCCCAACATCACTACTACTGTTTGGAGGTCTGTACACAACTCCCACTAACGTTTTTTGCCCTTTGGTATTCTGCAGCTCTACCCATATAGATTCCACATGATCCAAGCTAATGTCCTTCCGAACTATTGCCTTAATTTGCTCCTTAACCAGCAATGCTACCCCACCTCCTTTTCCTTTTATTCTATCTTTCCTGAATGTCGAATCCTACGTTCCTCCGAGACCACCAGGTATATTTGTAAATTTCTTGGGGTCGGAGGCGTTCGTCCGAAGGGAGCCTCCGACTGCAATTTTGCCCCCCATTCAGTCCTAAATTTACCTTTTGTTAGTTTTAATCTGTATTTCCTTATGCTACTCTTAACAGTCTAATTTAATCTGGTATTCTCGATTTACCTTTTCCATATCCTTAACTATATTCCTTTATAAGTTCACCTCACTGGTGTCTACTTGCTCGGCTGAAAAACCTTTTCTCAGATCTTGACACTTGGGATCAGTCTCGTGGTTGTTCTCTTTGCTGCCTTCCACGCCTTGTTTCTCAATGAACGGAACCAGACACAGCACTCTAGGTCTGATCAGGGCATTCTACAGCTTGATCACAACTTCTTGATGTGTATTCTATTCTTTGGAAATGTAGTTCAACATTTTTCTCTGCATTGGTTGGATCTGTTGAACGTCACATCGACAGGGTGTCAGCCTTAGTACACTGGTCGCACTCAGCTGAGTCAGAAAGTCATGGGTTCAAGTTCCACTCCAGAGATGAAAACAGCATCTGGGCTGACATTTTAGTGCAGTACTGAGGGAGTGCTGCACTGTTGGAGCATGATTAAGAAGTTTGCAGATGATCCGTCTGGTTAATAGTGAGAAAGAAAGCTGTAGACTGGAGGAAAATATCAGTGGACTGGTCTATGGGCAGAAAAATGGCAAATTAAATTCAATCTGGAGAAGTGTGAAGTTATGCATTTGGGGAGGGCTAACAAGGCAAGAGAATACACAATAAATGGTAGAACACTGAGAAGTGTAGAGGAACAGAGGGACCTTGGAGTGCATGTCTACAGATCCCTGAAGGCAGCAGGACAGATAGATAAGGTGGTTAAGAAGGGATATGGGATACTTGCCTTTATTAGCCCAAGGCATAGAATATAAGAGCAGAGAGGTTATGTTAGAACTGTATAAAATATTAATTAGGCCACAGCTAGAGTACTGCATGTAGTTCTGGTCATCACATTACAGGAAAGATGTGATTGCACTAGAGAGGGTACAGAGGAGATTTATGAGGATATTGCTAGGACTTGAGAATTGTAGCTATGAGGAAAGATTGGATAGGCTGGGGTTGTTTTCTTTGAAACCAAGGAGGCTGAGGAGAGATTTAATTGAGGTGTATAAAATTGAGGTGCCTATATAGGTCCTTCCTATCCACTCTATTTACCTTAGCAGAGAGGTCAATAATGGGGGCATAGATTTAAAGTAGTTGGTAGGCGTTTTAGAGGAGATTTGAGTAGAACTTACTTTTCACCCAGATGGTGGTAGAAGTCTGGAACTCGATGCCTGAAAGCATGGTAGAGACAGAGACAGAAACCCTCAAACCCTCAATTTAAAAAGTACTTGGATATGCACTTTACGTGTTGCAACCTACAAGGCTATGGACCAATAGCTACAAAGTGGGATTAGGCTGGATAGCTCTTTTACAGCCGGCACAGATGGGCTGAATGGCCTCCTTCTGTGTTGTAAACTTCTATGATTCTATGGAGCTACCACCTTTCAGATACAATATTAAACCGAGGCCTTATCTGGCCTCTTGGGTGGGCATAAAAGAACCCACAGCAGTATTCCATGAAGTGTAGGGGAGGTTTCCCAGTGTCCTGGTCCAACGGCTATCCCTAAACCAGCACCGAAAACAAATAGTCTGGTAATTTATTTCTGCTTGTGGGCGCCTGCTGAGTGCAGAGTGGCTACCGTGTTTCCACTTCTACACTTGTGTCTACACGTCAAAAGTACTTCATTGGTTGTAAGGCTTTTTGGGAAGTCTTGATGTCGAGAAAGATACTATATAAATTCCTACTAAGATATCTGGGTCTCTTTCAACTATTCATTGTACCTGTATTGCTCATTTGTCTTTCCGATATGCAGGACTTTGCATATTTCTATTCTTTTACAATTGTAATTATTTCACACGTTTGAATATTCAGCTCATTGTTTTGGTGACACTGCAATTGCCAATTGCACCTGAGAATCCATTTTGGCGCAGGCATTGCTTAGTTGATAATGAATGACTTGGATGGTTTCCATTCCTTCGCTCAGAACTCTGCATGTTCAGCAAAAGCTGATGACTTCATGCAATGTATTTGCTATTAAAGAACACTGGATAGATTGTCAAGGTAAAGTTGTATTCAGACAGTATTCTCACAGTATTCTTATTGCTACCAGTGGAATTGGAAGCTGAGTAGATGGATTGACAATAGGGTTGGCAAACCTCCTGCATTGTCCGCGAGTCTCCCGGAAAGCAACCCAGGAGAAGCCACAGAAAGTTACCATGCAGGTACAGCAAGCAATTAGGAAGGCCAGTGATATATTGGCCTTTATTACAAGGGGGTTGGAAGTCATGCATAGGACTTTGGTGAGACCACATCTGGAGTGCTGTGTACATTTTTGGTCTCCTTACCTAAGGAAAGATATAGGAGTGGAAGATCAAGCACCCATAAAAAGGGCGCGGAGTTTGGGGGGAGCGGGAGATCGAGGCCGAAAGTAAAACAAAGAAGTAACAAGAAATCGAAGTGTGACATCACAGCCAAGCGGGTAAGTGATTGGTTGGTGGATTGGTGTGTTTTATCTCTTTTTCTTATCAGTCGGAAACCTTTGGCATTGTTGCCAAATTAAGTTAATTTAAGGGTTAAGTCATGGCAGGAGAGTCCAGACATGTCATGTTCCTCCTATGCTATGTCGGAAGTCGGGGACTATGTGTGCGGGAAGTGTATCCAGCTGCAGCTCCTGTCAGACAGCATTGCAGCACTGGAGCTGCGCATGGACTCACTCTGGAGCATTTGCAATGCTGAGGATGTCGTGAATAGCACGTTTAGTGAGTTGGTCACACTGCAGGTAAAGGTTACAAAGGCAGATAGGGGATGGGTGACCATCAGGCAGAGCAGGAGTAGGAAGGTAGTGCAGGAGTCCCCTGTGGTCATCTCCCTCCAAAATAGATATAACGCTTTGGATACTGTTGGCGGAGATGGCTCATCGGGGAAGGCAGCAGCGGCCAAGTTCACGGCATCATGGGTGGCTCTGCTGCACAGGAGGGCAGGAAAAAGAGTGGGAGAGCTATAGTGGTAGGGGATTTAATTGTAAGGGGAATAGATAGGTGTTTCTGCAGCTGCAATCGAGACTCCAGGATGGTATGTTTCCTCCCTGGTGCAAGGGTCAAGGATGTCCCGGAGCGGCTGCAGGGCATTCTGGAGGGGAGGGTGAACAGCCAGTAGTTTGGTACCTATATGCACCACATGATGTAGGACCTCATCCTGTTTTTTACCTATAAGCTGAATTTAGGGAGCTAGGAGTTAAATTTAAAAAGTAGGATCTCAAAGGTAGTAATCTCAGGATTGCTACCAGTGCCACGTGCTAGTCAGAGTAGAAATAGCAGGATAGTTAAGATGAATGCGTGGTTTGAGGAATGGTGCAAGAGGGAGGGATTCAAATTCCTGGGACGTTGGAACAGTTCTGGGGGAGGTGGGACCAGTACAAACCGGACGGTCTGCACCTGCGGAACCGATGTCCTGGGGGGGGGAATTTGCTAGTGTTGTTGGGGAGGGTTTAAACTAATATGGCAGGGGGAATGGGAATCTATGCAGGGAGACACAGGGAAGTAAAATGGGGGCAGAAGCAAAAGGTATAAAGGAAATAAGGAAAAGTGGAGGGCAGAGAAATCAAAGGCAAAAATCAAAAAGGACCACATTACAACATAATGTTAAAAACACAAGGCTGAAGGCTCTGTGTCTCAATACGTGGAGCATTCGTAATAAGGTGGATGAATTAACTGTGCAGATAGCTGTTAACAGATATGATGTAATTGGGATTACGGAGACATGGCTCCAGGGTGAGAACTCAAGGCTGGGAACTCAACATCCAGGAGTATTCAATATTCAGGAAGGATAGACAGAAAGGAAAAGGAGGTGGGGTAGCGTTGCTGGTTTAAAGAGGAGATTAATGCAATAGTAAGAACAGACATTAGCTTGGATGATGTGGAATCTATATGGGTAGAGCTGCGGCACACCAAAGGGCAGAAAACGCTAGTGGGAGTTGTGTACAGATCACCAAACCGTAGTAGTGAGGTTGGGGATGGCATCAAACAGGAAATTAGGGATGCGTGCAATAAAGGTACAGCAGTTATCATGGGTGACTTTAATCTACACATAGCCAAACTGGTAGCAGTACGGTGGAGGAGGATTTCCTGGGGTGTATAAGGGATGGTTTTCTAGACCAGTATGTCGAGGAACCAACTAGAGAGCAGGCCATCCTAGACTGGGTGTTGTGTAATGAGGGGATTAATTAGCGATCTTGTTGTGCGAGGCCCCTTTGGGAAGAGTGACCATAATATGGTAGAATTCTTCATTAAGCTGGAGAGTGACACACTTAATTCGGAGACTAGGGTCCTGAACTTAGAAAGGTAACTTCGATGGTATGAGACGTGAATTGGCTAGGATAGACTGGCGAATGATAATTACAGGGTTGATGGTAGATAGGCAATGGCAGACATTTAAAAATCACATGGATGAACTTCAACAATTGCACATCCCTGTCTGGCGTAAAAATAAAACGGGGAAGGTGGCTCAACTGTGGCTAACAAGGGAAATTAAGGATAGTATTAAATCCAAGGAAGAGGCAAATACATTGGCCAGAAAAAGCAGCAAACCTGAGGACTGGGAGAAATTTAGAATTCGGCAGAGGAGGACAAAGGGTTTAATTAAGAGGGGGAATATAGATTACGAGAGTAATCTTGCAGGGAACATAAAAACTGACTGCAAAAGCTTCTATAGATATGTGAAGAGAAAAAGATTAGTGAAGACAAATGTAGATCCCTTGCAGTCAGAAATTTATAATGGTGAACTAAGAAATTGCAGACCAATTGAACAAATACTTTGGTTCTGTCTTCAGTAAGGAAGACACAAATAACCTTCCGGATGTACTAGGGGACAGTGGGTCTAGTGAGAAGGAGGAACTGAAGGAAATCCTTATTAGTCAGGAAATTGTGTTGGCAAAATTAATGGGATTGAATGCCGATAAATCCCCAGGGTCTGATAGTCGGCATCCCAGAGTACTTAACGAAGTGGGCCTAGAAATAGTGGATGCATTGGTGGTCATTTTCCAACATTCTGTAGACTCTGATTCAGTTCCTATGGATTGGAGGGTAGCGAATGTAGCCCCACTTACAAAAAGGAGGGAGAGAGAAAACACGGAATTACAGATCGGTTAACCTGACATCGGTAGTGGGGAAAATGTTGGAATTAATTATTAAAGATGTAATAGCTCATTTGGAAAGCAGTGACCGGATCAGTCCAAGTCAGCATGGATTTATGAAAGGGATATCATGCTTGACAAATCTTCTAGAATTTTTTGAAGATGTAACTAGGGAGAACCACTGGATGTGGTGCATTTGGACTTTCAAAGGGCTTTTAACAAGGTCCCACACAAGAGATTGGTGTGCAAAATTAAAGCACATGGTATTGGGGTAATGTATTGACGTGGATAGAGAACTGGTTGGCAGACAGGAAGCAGAGAGTCGCGATAAAAGGGTCCTTTTCAGAATGGCAGGCAATGACTAGTGGGGTACTGCAAGGTTCAGTGCTGGGACCCCAGCTATTTACAGTATACATTAATGATTTGGACAAAGGAATTGAATGTAATATCTCCCAAGTTTGCAGATGACACTAAACTGGGTGGCAGTGTGAGCTGTGAGGAGGATGCTCAGAGGCTGCAGGGGGACTTGGACAGGTTAGGTGAGTGGGCAAATGCATGGCAGATGCAGTATAATGTTGATAAATGTGAGGTTATCCACTTTGGTGGTAAAAGCAGGAAGGCAGAATATTATCTGAATGATGACAGATTAGGAAAAGGGGAGATGCAACGAGACCTGGGTGTCATGGTACATCAGTCATTGAAAGTTGGCATGCAGGTACAGCAGGTGGTGAAGAAGGCAAATGGCATGTTGGCCTTCATAGCTAGGGGATTTGAGTATAGGAGCAGGGAGGTCTTACTGCAGTTGTACAGGGCTTTGTTGAGGCCACACCTTGAATATTGTGTTCAGTTTTGGTCTCCTAATCTGAGGAAGGACATTCTTGCTATTGAGGGAGTGCAGCGAAGGTTCACCAGACTGATTCCCGGGATGGCAGGACTGACATATGAAGAAAGACTGGATCGACTAGGAATTTAGAAGAATGAGAGGGGATCTCATAGAAACATATAAAGTTCTGACGGGATTGGACAGGTTAGATGCAGGAAGAATGTTCCCGATGTTGGGGAAGCCCAGAACGAGGGGTCACAGTCTAAGGATAAGGGGGTAAGCCATTTAGGACTGAGATGAGGAGAAACTTCTCACTCAGAGAATTGTGAACCTGTGAAATTCTCTACCACAGAAAGTTGTAGAGGCCAGTCATTGGATATATTCAAAAGGGAGTTAGATGTGGCCCTTACTGCTAAAGGGATCAAGGGGTATGGAGAGAAAGCAGGAATGGGTTACTGAAGTTGCATGATCAGCCGTGATCATATTGAATGGTGGTGCAGGCTCGAAGGGCCGAATGGCCTACTTCTGCACCTATTTTCTATGTTTCTATACTTGCCTTGGAGGCGGCACAATGAGGGCTCACTAAATTGATTCCTGGGATGATGTGAGGTTTCCTTTGAGGTGAGATTGAGTAGATTGGACCTATTTTCTCTGGAATTTAGAAGATTTCCTCCTTGGAGTTATTTTTTAAAATTTAAAAACTATTAAATAAAAATTCGTCATGAGGGAGAACGGGCTTGCCAAGGCCATTTAAAGAGAGATCTTTGTTCTTTGAAGAAGAAGGGCTGAATGAAGATGACTACCGCAGTGTCAGCTTCACGCAGGCTGAACAAGGTGGAAGGTTCCAGGGCTCCATGGAGAAACACCAACAAATATTAGTTATGGAGAAATTGTATATACTTGTCTTTAATGTTATTTATCCACACGTGTAATTTTGAGTGTGGAGGTTCCCCAGAATTCAGTCATGTGTCCTGCACCAGGGCTGTTGGCCCTTCATGTAGGTTTCTCTCTAAATTTAAATACAAAAGACGGCATTGCAGCATCGTGCTGCTCCTGCTATTGACCACAGGATGGCTCTTCAGACTTGGGGGCAGATATTGAGCAGAGAATAATCTTTTTCCTGAAGAATCTTTTTTTAATGGATTGTGAGTCATCCAGATCTGGTCCTTGGCACTTCTAATTGCTTGTCCAGTACATATTTTAAAATGGTGTGTGACATGCAGGGGCAGCATAAACTGTCTCTAACATGGGACCAGATCTATTCCAGTGCTGTGGCAAAAGTGTCAGGGAGTGGCACTAATTGGATAGCTCTGTCAAAACATGGGTGCAATAGGTTGATTGAGCCTCCTTTTATGCTGTATGAATTCTATGATTTTATAAGAAACTAGATTTATCTTGCAAATATGATTCAAGTTAACCTTCAGGTCTCATGTCCTCTTCTTCCCCAGTGTGTTCCATATTTATTTGGCTAATAAGGAAAAGGCGCCTGGATTAGATTTTGGATTCCACTTATGTCATTGAGGTGATGCAGCAACATCTGATGGCTGGTTTGAGAAATTTCTCTAGTATGAGAGAGAGGAATTGAATATCCAAGCTACCAAAATATTAATGTTCAGCCATTTGAAAAAGTGACATGATGAATGTTTTAAAGGCCGGTGTGTATTTAGAGAGATCACAACTATAATGAATTGATAATGACCATTATTTGTTTAAACTGCTCAGTTATATCAATAATGATCTGATTCTGTTTTTTAAAAAAAAAAAAATCCTTTTAAATCGTTTCCATATGACTATGTAATGACCCTGCTGGAGGGCTCTTAAAGCTATATGGTCAGTCTCCAAACCTCGTTTTCCTAAGGAATATGTTCCATCAGTTTTTTGGCATTCACTAACTTTCAGAATTCTATTTGCCCTTGTTTCTATAAAAACACAAGACTGGGGTCCTTCCTCAGACTGATGTTGAAAGGTTTTCGTAATACATCTTTACAGTTTTACCGTCAAACAATCCATACTAGAGGTCTACTGCTGAGCTGGCTGGTTGATGTGGAACTCCTTACTGATTAGGCTCACAGACTGCAAAATTATGGGTTGTTTTCTGCTGTGACCAAAAACCCAACAGGAAGTATGTTGACATAATCCACGCAGCCTACTTAACTAACTCAATTGCTCACTTAATACTGTAATGGCTTTCCATCTCGTAGTCTAGGCTGGATTTGTAAGTCCAGTGTGCTAACCCACTCCGTCACCTAGTCCTTCAAAGTGCCATTTTGTGGAGAACAATTTTTTAAAATCTTTGATCGGTACTCTTATTGGGAAAACTGGATTTGAATTTCTGGGTGCAACTGCATTGAATGAATGTAGACTATTGAAAATATATTGCTAACAGCACCTCTAATTTTGACCCCCCCCACAGGGAGTCGGATAAGAAGTGTTCCTTAAAGTAAGAAATCGTAAAATATGGGGGGCCGGAGTGGGGACGGAGAAGAAGGGTGGTGTTGGATTGAATAATCACACACTGACTATGTATGGAGTAGGCTTGATGCCACAAACCCTGAGGTACCTGTTTAAGTGACAACTATCATTACTACTACTACTACTACTACGGCTCCCCTGTGTAAGTCTTGGTTAAAATAGCATTCTGGCCCTGATGATCGGATACTAATCCGCATGTTTAAAGAAGGGACCCTGCTGGTTTCCGGCAGGTGCCCCTCTCAC
The DNA here is from genome assembly GCF_044704955.1 of Pristiophorus japonicus. Taxonomy (NCBI): domain Eukaryota; kingdom Metazoa; phylum Chordata; class Chondrichthyes; family Pristiophoridae; genus Pristiophorus; species Pristiophorus japonicus. The sequence continues at coordinate 199,437,884 of NC_091983.1, read as the reverse complement.
ATGCTCAGAAGGGCGGGTTGAAATCTGCACCCGCAGGATGATAGTTGCGCTTCAGCAGGTAAATCCTATGGGCGGGCAAGATTAAATTGCCCCTTGCACCTCCTTTAATATTAAATCCAGCTCCTCTTTACTGCCAGCAAGGGACTACTTGAAGTTACTGAGAAAGAAATGGCCATCAAAAATTCTTTCAGAAACTGTTGATTGATTTACCTTTTTTAAGTTCTCCTGACTGCTCAACCGGGATTGGTAGTTTTCTAGTCACTTTCCTCACTTGATTTTCCTGTTCTCTGCTTCATCAGTTCTGTTTTGCTGCTGTCTTGCTTTGACTCAGTTAGCAAAGTGTGATAGGCAAGTGCGACAGCAAGTCAGAAATACAGTTGTTCCATGAAGTGTGCAATGCGCAAAGCTTTTAATATTCCACTCGTCGATCCACCATGGTGTTGCACATATAGTGTGTTGTACTGAAGTTGTTGTCCATAGGAATTACATGGAATCTGCAGCACATAGGGCCCAAATTTCCCCAACCCCTTTTTTCGGCACACTCTCCCGAGATGCGCTGACTTTGTGTGCTCAAAACGGCGCCAAAAAACTTACGAACAATTCTGGCCGCTCTGCTGTGTATCCCGGGTCCTGGCTTGGCGTTTCTCGTGGAGTGGGGGGCAGAGCTATAGCCCTGCGCCGGCAGCTGTCCGTAATAGAGCGTTCGTGCATGCGCAGTAGCTCCTCCCATGAGGGTGATGATGATGCCTGCAGCGTGGGACCCAATGCGTCCCGGGCTGAGTGGCCTACTGCACAGGCTGGCCGCTGCCTTCTCGCGCTGAGGGCTACAAGAAATGGGTTGGTGGTGGAGGGGGGTGCGGGGGGAGAAAGACTATTCAAAGATTTTCCAGTACTTTACTATCTAGCTATCTTTACTAAAAATTCCCTATCTGCAGTATCTGCATATAATTCCACTACTGCATAGAATTCCAAAACGTTACTAATTATCAGAGTCACACTACGCAATGCTGAACACCAAAATTTAAGTTTACATTTTGACATGCTTTTTTTGTTAAGTCTAATGTTTTAAATTTCTAAACCTAGTCAAGGCAATTCTTTGGTGCTGCAGAAGTCAAAATCCAATGTGGTGTGATGCCGCACACGAATACATTAGGCGAGAGCGTTGGTGCTCTTGATTTATTATTTACAAAGAAAGCCCTCCCCTTGCTTAAGTAACCCCTATACTTTAACCTTCATTGCAAGATCATTTTTATTCTTGTAAAAACCCCACACTTAGTTTAATCAGGCTGATAGCACCTACACCCTGTCCAGTCTCACTGCTTGGGATTTGGAGGCTACCTGCACTGATTTCTTAACTCTCCACAGGGGTTTTCTGTCCTAAGTTAGTTTGGAGCAACTATTAGCTGTCCAAACTGGCTTAAATGGCCAAAACAGGCGTGGGTGGCTGGTAAGGCACCCTTTTGGGGGAAAAAAAAGAAACAAAAAAAAATCCTAACTCACTGTCATGTATCTTACATTATTATACATAACTGTATCCTAACATGCTATACATGACTGTAATAAGATATGGCCTGTAACCACCAGCATACCTTACCACCAGGGGTGCACTTGCAAGAGACGGGTATATAAGGGCAGGTCTCAGGCAAGTGCAGCATTCCAGAGCTGTGAAATAAAGGTACAGGTCCAAAGTGACCTTGACTTTACTACATGCCTCGTGTGAATCTGTACTGAGGGGACAGGACTTTACAGTGGCGACGGGTTACGGGATTACAGAATCCACAGAATGGCGAACAACGGATCAGATGAAAAGTACAATGTGGGAGACAATTGGGAGGACTTTATAGAAAGGCTCCAGCAAAGCTTTGTAACCAAAGACTGGTTAGGTGACGATAAGGCAGACAAGAGAAGAGCCCATCTCTTGACCAGCTGTGGCTCGAAAACATACGCTTTAATGAAGGATCTGTTAGCACCCGAGAAACCAGCAAGCAAGTCGTTTGAAGAATTGAGCACACTGGTAAGAGACCACCTGAAGCCAGCGAGCAGCCTACACATGGCCAGACACAGGTTCTACAAGAACAGACGCTGTATGGGCCAGAGCATACCCCAACTTTGTGGCGGAACTTCGGAGGTTGGCTAGTTTATGTGAGTTCTGCGATGAACTGAGGAGAGAAATGCTGAGAGATTTTTTTCATTGAAGGAATAGACCATGCAGGCATATTCCGAAAGCTCATAGAGACCAAGAACCTGACCTTAGAGGCAGCAGCACTGGTTGCACAGACATTCTTGGTAGTGGAAGTGTAAATTCCCGGATTCTTTTACCTCAATCTGGTTCAGTAAAATTACTGAGTCGAATGCCTCTTGTGCTTTGAACAAAGCAGTCTTTATTACCGGCCAGTAAGACCTATCAGACAGAAGATATACTCTCTGGATAGAGCGTACACATTCCCTACGGATAGGTGAAGTTACATCGTAAAGCGTTAACAGTTATACAGTTTTGAAATCAGATAACAAAATACAAATGGATTGACAGTCGAACTCAGCCACTCATTAGTCAATCTATATGAGATGTTTTTCTTGAAAGCTCAAGCATTGCCTCTAAATGTTCCAATCTAGTGGTGTGACTATTAGCTGAGACCTTGCAATTCTGCAGATTTATTTCATGTTACAATTAGATGTTATTGGCAGGAGTAGTGACTTGAAACCTTGAGACAGACTGTTAGCTATGCTGATGTTGCACTATTTGCAATCTGACATTCTCCCAGCTATTCTTCCATGGCTTATACATTTTCATATATCCCGTTTACTTTACTGTCCTTAATTCCATATATTCCGTTCAGATATCCACAGAAGCAGAAACTAGGTTGATTTACAATGCAGGTACGACAACTAACGAAATATTGGAACAAGAAGTTCACAGCACTAAACAAGCTGCTACCCCCACACACAGACAAAACCGGGAGAACAGGTTCTCGACAGCAAGCAGAAGCCATCAAGGGCCACAGGAACGGCCGTTCACACCTCATCAACCCACAATGCGAGCAATCAACTACAAACTGAGAGAAGCTCAAGAGAGATCAGCCAGAAGCAGCTCATTCTTTGGAAATTCTTTGAACAATGGAACAGGTCTGTGCTGGAGGTGTGGGGGTGGGCACTCGGCAAGGAGATGTCGATTTCAGCAGGCTGTTTGCAGAAATTGTGAATATATAGGGCATTTGGCCCGCATGTGCAAAAAAACGGCAGCTCGGCTGGTATACGAATTGGATGGGTCAGAAAGCGGACCAGAAGATGGTGGGGACAGTACCCGGGACACCGGTGTACAGCGGTTCAACACGATCAACGGCCGCTGCTCCTACAACAGGACGCCTCCTATAATGATGAGGGTCCTACTCAATGGGATATCTGTCAACATGGAGCTGGAAACGGGAGCGAGTCAATCTCTCATGGGCGCGCAACAATTTGAACAACTGTGGCCGCATAAAAGAGACAGACCAAAACTCTCAAGGGTCGACACCAAACTAAGGACCTATACCAAAGAAATCGTACCAGTCCTCGGCAGCGCCATGCTCTCTGTCACACACAAAGGGACAGTGAACCGACTTCCCCTGTGGATTGTCTCCGGAGACCCTCCAGCACTGCTGGGGAGAAGCTGACTGACAAAACTAAACTGGAAATGGGATGATGTCCATGCCATGTCATTAGAGGAACGGACCTCCTGCTCAACAGTTATAAAGCGATTTGAACATCTCTTTCAGCCAGGTGTGGGCACTTTCAAAGGGGCCAAAGTCAAAATCTACATCACACAGGATGCTAGACCAGTCCATCACAAGGCCAGAGCTATACCCTATGTGATGAGGGAAAAGATTGAACACGAACTAGACAGGCTTCTGCGGGAAGGCATTATATCACCTGTGGAATTTAGCGACTGGGCAAGTCCCATCGTCCCAGTCATGAAGCTTGATGGATCCGTATGAATCTGTGGGGACTACAAATCTATCATAAACAGAGCCTCCCTACAGGACCAGTACCCGCTGCCCAGAGGGAGGACTTATTTGCCACATTGGCTGAAGGTAAACTTTTCTCAAAATTAGACCTCACATCTGCGTATATGACACAAGAATTGACCGAGGAATCCAAGTTACTCACCACCATCAACACACATCGAGACCTTTTCATGTACAATCGATGCCCATTTGGCATCAGGTCAGCAGCTGCCATATTCCAGCGCAACATGGAGAGTCTGCTCCAGTCCATCCCGAGGACAGTTGTATTTCAAGACGACATACTTATCACGGGCAGGGACACCGACTCCCATCTCCATAATTTGGAGGAAGTACTAAAGCGGTTGGATCAGGTAGGCCTACGAGTCAAGAAATCCAAGTGCCTGTTTCTCGCACCCGAGGTTGAATTTTTGGGCAGAAGGATTGTCGCTGATGGAATCTGCACAACAGAGTCCAAAACAAAAGCAATTCGCCTGCCACCCAGGCCCCGGAATGTCTCAGAACTGCGCGCTTTTCTCGGGCTACTCAATTACTTTGGGAACTTTATGCAGAACTTAAGCACGCTGCTGGAGCCTCTCCAAGTGCTGCTCAGAAAGGGGTGCGATTGGTTTTGGGGGGACGCCCAGGAACGTGCCTTCAATAAGGCATGCAACCTTCTGTGTTCCAACAGTGTTTTGACTTTCTTTGACCCAGGTAAAAAGCTAGTGCTCACATGCGATATGTCAGCGTATGCGGCCGGGTGCGTTTTGCAACATGTCAACAGTGCGACAAATGACAACCCATAGCTAATGCCTCCAGGACACTTTCGCGGGTGGAGCACGAGTACGGAATGGTAGAGAAGGAGGCGCTCGCGTGCGTGTACGGTGTCAAAAAGATGCACCAATACCTTTTTCGGGGCCAAGTTCGCGTTAGAAACCGACCATAAGCCCCTCACGTCCCTCCTATCCGAGAGCAAGGCAATAAATGCCAACGCCTCGGCGCGAATTCAACGGTGGGCACTCATGCTGGCGTCCTACGACTATACCATAAGGCACAGACCAGGCACAGACAACTGTGCCGACGCGCTCAGCAGGCTACCCCTGGCGACCACGGAAGGGTCTGACAAACAGGACTGAGATAGTCATGGCAATCAATGCCTTTGAGTCCACAGGTTCGCCCATGACGGCTCGCCAAATCAGAGCCTGGACGGCCAGCGACCCCACGTTATCCTTAGTAAAAAGATGTGTCCTAACCGGTGACTGGGCAGAAGCTCGCGATGCCTGCCCTGAGGAATTAAAACCCTTTCACAGGCGCATGCATGAGCTATCACTACAAGCAGACTGCCTGAAGTGGGGCAGCCGAGTAGTCATGCCTCTGCGAGGAAGAGAGGCATTTGTCCAGGAGCTCCACCGTGAGCACCCGGGGATCGTTTTCATGAAGGCGATAGCCAGATCCCACGTCTGGTGGCCTGGTATTGACGCAGACCTGGAGCTCTGCGTCCGAAGGTGCACCATTTGTGCCTAACTCAGCAATGCCCCCAGGGAGGCTCCACTGAGCCCCTGGCCCACAAAACCGTGGTCGTGGGTGCACGTAGACTATGCGGGCCCATTCATGGGCAAAATGTTCCTCGTAGTTGTAGATGCATTTTCAAAGTGGATCGAATGCACCATTTTAAACTCGAGCACAACCTCCACCACTGTGGAGAGCCTCGCAACCATGTTTGCAACGCACGGAATCCCTGATATATTGGTCAGTGACATGGTCCGTGCTTCACCAGCGCAGAATTCCAAGACTTTATAATTGACCACGGCATAAATCACGTCAAGACGGCACCGTTCAAGCCGGCCTCCAACAGCCAGGCAGAGAGAGCAGTGCAAATCATTAAACAAGGCATGCTTAAAATCCAAGGTCCCACACTGCAGGGTCACCTGTCGCGACTGCTGCTGGCATACAGATCTCGTCCGCACTCATTGACTGGGATCCCCCCCAAGCAAATGTTGATGAAAAGGACTTTTTAAAAACAAGGCTCTCATTAATCCTCCCAGACATGCACAAAATCGTGGAGGCAAAGCGCCGTAAGCTGACTGAGTACATGACAGAAATTCGAGGGGGAGATGGAATGAGATAGGGGACAAAGTGTTTGTACTGAACTATGGCAGGGGTTCCAAATGGCTTGTAGGGACAGTAACGGGCAAGGAAGGAAACAGTCTACTGGTAGTCCAAATGGACAATGGCAAAACCTGCCGGAGGCATGTCGACCAAGTCAAAAGCAGATTTACCAACAACACTGCGGAACCAGAGGCAGACTACAATGTGGAACTCGCACCACACTTGGTGGACAGACAGAGAGAACAACCTGAGGAAAGGGCAGTCAAAACAGACAGCCCAGGCGAGATACCAGCAACCACACCCAAAGAAAAACAGACACCAAGGCAAACAACTGAACCACAACTCAGACGCTCCATGCGAGAGCGTAGACCACCTGAGAGACACAACCTATAAAGACAATAAGACCTTGGGGGAAGGTGATGTCATGTATCTTACATTATTATACATAACTGTATCCTAACATGCTATACATGACTATAATAAGATATAACCTGTAACCACCAGCATACCTTACCACCAGGGGTGCACTTGCAAGAGACAGGTATATAAGGGCAGGTCTCAGGCAAGTGCAGCATTCCAGAGCTGTGAAATAAAGGTGCAGGTCCAGAGTGACCTTGACTTCACTACATGCCTCGTGTAAATCTGTACTGAGGGGACAGGACTTTTACACTCTCTTACACTGGCGCAAATTAAATGTGCAGAATGGGGATTTTTAAGATGCTCCAGAAAAATCAAGTTGCTCCAAAAAAAAACTGAGCAACTCCTGGCCAAATTTGGGCCCAATGAATCAGGTCATTATGCTGGTGCTTATACTCCACAACTCTACTGCTCTAATTACCTCTTGTGGCAACTGTATGTTTCTCAGAGCTTGCTGGATGTTGTTCACCCTGCCTAAAGGCTTTTGGTAGCAGTTTGCAGTGTGCTGTGGGTTTCTGATGTTGGTTCCTAAATTGTTCTGTAAATGTTTTGTGTTGTTTGGGGTTGTGCTGGCTCTCCTCCTTTCTACAGCTGAAGGTTTGGAGAAGTGATTTCTGTTGCTAGTTTGTGGCTGGGACTGATGGTCTTTTGGCCCTTTTGACACGTTAAAACTGTCTTGTGTTGCCCTGTTGGTGGCGTGATTTAATTTGTTTATAGCTATTGGTGGCCTGTTTTGTGCCGAGCAGGCTATATTGCTGTTTCTGGGACGCGCAGTAGCTGTTTTCTGCTGTGGTGGAATTATTTTTGCTAATTTCTCCGGTTGCCAGCCTACAGCTTGCTACCCTTGCGACAGATAATTTTGCTTATTTTACTACTGAAAATTCTTTGAGCATTTTCTGACTATACCAGGAAGTACAAATTGACCATGTTGTCCAATAGAAATTACTGACAAGCCACAGAGGTGATTATAGCGACATCGTTTTAGCCACATGCACTAATTTTAGTGGAAAACAACTTACGCACACAATAGAGGTAAATGTACTTCACGTGTACATTTACTTAAACTTCTACCACCATTGTGAGCAAGGAAGTTGAGTACTTGCAGCGATCAAAAAACAGTTGCACACTCTGCTTTTTGTCTTACTTACAAACTCACACGAAGGTTAAATTACACATGTATACACTTTGTGAATATGAGCACTGAGATCACATGCTCATTGACAGCAGCTATTCATTTTTTATTTACTAATCAGAAATGGAATTTGCCACATCTGTATTCTTAAGTCACCACATGTGGCTAAAATTATGAACAACAATGGATTATAAGCACTGGTACTGCTTTCAGCAGAAAAATGTTGGTGAAACTGGCACAGTTGTGTCAGGATGCAGTGTGCTGGTAGCGGGAGAAGACGGGCAAGTTGAGTCAGGAAGCAGAGGGCTAGTGGCAGGTGGTTGAGAAACAAGAAAGTAGGCAGAGCAGGAGAAAGAGAGCCACTATAAATGGCAATAGGAAATGGAGCCAGAATGCAAATGGGTCCCATAAATGGAGAGAAAAAAGAGGCAACGCGGGAGAAGAGGGACTGCAAGTTCATGACTGGAGCGGAGAAGATGTTCAGTAGAGCAGCGTAAAAATGTTGTGGCTTGGCTTTGAGCGTTGAGGGCAGTTCTAAATTTAAAAAAAAAATAAAGTTATCAACAAACTTTGCTAAATATAATGATCCTGAAATTCCTTGGGGGTTGTGCTGGCCTCCCGTATAATTCGAGCAGGAAATGGGTTGGGAAATGGAGAAGACTCCGTTATGTCAGGTCTTTATCCATGAATTTCCTTACCTTGAAAGGGGGCATAACTTTAGTCTGTTACACACAAAACAAATGATAGGGCGGTGCTTCTTTGCATTGGTTGTTCTTGTGTCTCTTGGCTTTTTGCTTTATTTCTCTGGTTAACCTGTTGCATTCGGTCCTCATGTTAGGATTTGCTTTTAAACTCGTCTTAAGCTTTCTTCGTTTTTTATTCTACTCCAGGCTTATTTCATTATCCATTTGTTTTTTAGTGTTCCCTTTGAGACCCAATACTTGTTTTGCAGTTCTTAATATTTTATTTTGATCTCTTCTGCATCCATTTCTTCTGTTATTACACCTACAATGCTTCTCTCTACAACGTTGTACTTGTTTCTGATGTCAGGTTCTTTCAGTTTGTCCAGATCACAGATTTTAATTTAAATCCTTCTCCAGCAGCTCTCGTTCTCGCCCTTATCGATGCCAAACTTAACTTAGTCAGAGCTGACATCATTTGCAAAGGATCTGCATGACAGAACATTTGATTTCCCTCTTCCGTTTGAATTCATTGTAATGTTTCTTGTCTGCCCATCAGGTCCACTTTATTGTGATCAGATTGTTACTTAGACAGAAGGAAAGTAATCGTTCTTTCGTTTTTCTCACCAAATCCAAACTTTCCTATAGCTCCATCCCATACATTCCAGTTAGATCCCACTTTTGCATTGAAGTCTTCCATTATCAGCAACATATCTTGTCTTGAAACTTCTTCTGTTACCGTTTGGAGGTCTTTATAGAATGAGTTGAACCAAATTCACATGAGGGTTAGGGACCAGTGATCATAAGTATGAAAATATGTTATTGATTTTAGATATGTGCTTATTGATTTTTATACCAGTTGTGTCCGAAATCTGGAGTTCTGAAATTCGGAATGATCCATGGCGGGGTCATCCGGAATCTGGAAAATGTTCCGGAATATAGACAATGCCGCGCCCCACACCCCCCTCCCCCCCCGTTCCGCTGCTGGACTTCCCCCGCCTCGGGCCACCACCGACCCAGCTCTTGCTGACCTCTTTCCCGTGCCTCGGGCCGCTGCTGACCTCTTTCTCTTTCCTCGAGCCGCCGCCGAACTCTTTCCCCCGCCTCAGGCCGCTGCCAACTTCGCCTCTGCCTCGGGCCAACCTTGTACCCGCCGTGGATCTCTGCCTCAGTCCGACCGGCCCACCCCACCAGGCATTTCCGGACTCGGGGTGTCGGAAAAACGTTCTGTAGTCCAGAAATACCTGAACCTGGGCTCGCCGTTTCCAGATTTGGGTCGTCAGAAAGACGCTCCAAAATCTGGAAATACACAATCTGGAATGGCCTCGGTCCTGAGGCTTCTGGATTTTCGACGCTGTACCTGTATCATCAAATACTGATCGACCAATCTTAACTCAGCATTTTGTTCACTTGGTTGAATACAGGTTGAACCCCTCTTATCTGGGACTTCCTTATCCGGTACCACACCTCGTCTGGCACCATTCCCAGCAGGGGGTTGAGTCTGTGTGAAAGTGGCAGGAGCTGCTGCAGCATTGAATATGAGATGGCTGGTGATCCATACAATCAGTGCCCTCCTCCCAGAGAGAGGCTTGCTCGCTCGGTGGGCTGGATAAAGCCTCCTTGATAAAGTGCAACATCCCCACCGACACCTGGGAATCTCTGGCCAAAGATCACCCTAAGTGGAGGAAGAACATCCGGCGGCAGGGGCGGGGGGGTGCTGAACCAGACTCCCCACCCACCCTTTCCTTCAACCACTGTCTGTCCCACCTGTGACAGAGACTGTAATTCCCATATTGGACTGTCAGGCACCTGAGAACCCTGAGTGGAAACAAGTCTTGACTGTTTATGATGATATGGCTGATTTAGTTACAGTAGCGAAATGATTTTTTAATTTTATTTTTCTTCCCTCCTTTTGATTATTCTGCACTACAGACCATCTTCAACTCTGATGGTAAATCTACCAGTGCCATTTTGATTGACTGTGTACGAACAGCCAGGTCTCCACATGGACCCCCTTCAAGTGTTTGTTTCGGGCAAGGAAAAGGGAACTGAAGAACAATGTGACTGAAATCAATAGTTCACTGAATGTTCAAACTGAACTGAAGTGATAACCAAAACCTAAGAAATGTATGTTGTAATAATGCAAGAGCACTGAGCTACTGACTTCGTCAGGATTTATCAGAAAAACTGGTAAGATTTCTGGCATCCAGGACACATAGTAATCAGAGTGGCCAGCAGACAGAGAGGCTTTGAGGAAGTAATACTGGCTAGCAGTATAGTTCAGATTACTGCCCATTGATGTCATATCATGGAAATTTGAAAATAGTTTATTTTAACTTGATTAGCATAGCGCATCACTTGAATGGTGAAAATTGCTTCACTTTAATGGTGGAGTGCATCCTTGCTACTGATTTATACTAAAGAGTCAGGATAGTTTATGTTTGCATTCGTCCTTGATTTTTAGAATGCTGCAGAAAAATTCAATTTCACTCCGAGGGTGTAGTATTGATTGAAACATTTGGCTCCGTTACCCCTTGACTTGCAGGAGTAGTTTTAATTTGGACACAAGAATGCACTCTTTCGATACTGAAATCTTTAGGTCTATAGTCAACATTTAAAAATCTGAATTGCAGGCACTACAATCCAGGCAATATATTTGTATGACAGTGAGGGCAGTCCTCTTGCTGTTGAAAGTGATAGCTATATTTGAATGAGCAAAAAATAATTGAATTTATATAGCACCTCTCACAACCTCAGGACAGAAGGGTCATTGTAACAGGGGAAGGAGGGGATGCATACCTTTTTACTGTTGGGTTATGCACTGGATGTTAGATGATATATCCCTTGTATACTATTGATCTGTTTGGGTGGCCAACTACCATGGTCTCAAACCATATATTCATGCTAAAACTGCAAACCAGATTTATTATAAGTTCCACAATTGTTTTTTAATATATCATCTTAATTAGCTATGGTCACTAACTCTTAAGTGTTCTCTTACCTCAGGTTACTTGCTTGAGCTGCTTTATTACCCAGAACCAGATCTAGCACTGCATCCTTTTTTGTTGGACATGCAACATACCGATTTAAGGAAACCGTTCGGAATGAATTCTGAAACTTTCTTTAAAAAAAAAACCCTCCCCATTTCTCTCAAACTTCTGTCTTGCACTAGTTTATCTCGGGATGGTTAATGTCCCTCATAATTACAACTTTGACACCACTGGAAATCTCTCTAAATTGTCTGTAATTTTCATCCTTGATTTCTTTCCCACATTTGGTGGTCCATAATGTACTCCTGATATGGTTTGATCCCTTATTATTTCTTAACTCATCCCAGACACTGTCTGAGTACAACCATCAAATAAACCTTTTATTTTTACTAAGACTGAAATTATGTCTTTAATAACACTAACCTCCTCCCTGTCTTTACTTTTATGTCTCTCCTGAAAATGTTAAAGCTGGCAATATTTAGTTCCAAGGCAGCAACATCATGCCCTTCCATTCTAATTGGTGACACTAATTCCCTAACATTAATTCTAATGTCTAGGTGTCAGCCTTGGCTCAGTGGTAGTACTCTTGAACCAGAAGGTCATGGGTTCAAGCCCCACTCCAGAGACTTGAGCACATAATTCAGACTGACAATGCAATGAGGGAGTGATTGTCAGAGTTGTTCTCTTTTGGATGAGATGTTATATTGAGATTCCATCTACCCTCTACAGTAGACATAAAAGATTCCATTGCATTATTTGAAGAAGAGCAGGGGGAGTTCTAATGGTGTTTTAACTTACCAAGTCCCGTTCACCCATCATCCCTGTGCTCACTGATTTACAGTGGCTCCCAGCTGAGCAATGCCTTGATTTTAAAATTCTCATCCTTTGTTCAAATTCTTGCATGGCCTAGCTTCCTTATCTGTAAACTGCTCCAGCCTTACAACCCTCCAAGATACCTGTGCTCCTCCAATTCTGGCTTCTTATACATCCCTGATTTCCTTCAACCCACGTTGGTTGCTGTGCCTTCAGCTAAGCTAAGCTCTGGAATTACCTCCCTAAACTCCCCTGCCTCTATACTGCACTGTTACATCTGGTGTCACCCAAGGATGTGTCCATGACCCACTCCTTTTCCTCATCTAATCATGACCCTTTTACTGCCTCTGTGCTGGCAGATTACTTGCTCAATATCCAGTCTTAGATGAGCCTAGTTTCCTCCAATTAAACAGGCTACACTGAATCTGTTGTCTTCAGCTCCAGCCATGTACTCCATCCTCTTATCAATTCGGAAGAAAAGACAGAAGGAAAAAGGAAGTGCAATAGCTCTGTTAATAAAGGATGAGATCAGTGTAGTAGTGAGAAATGATATTGGCTCAGAAGATCAAGATGTAGAATCAGTTTGGGTGGAGATAAAGATAAGAAATAATAAAGGGAAAAAGTCACTGGTGGGCGTAGTCTATAAGTCCCCTAATATTAGCTACACTGTTGGACAGAGTATAAATCAAGAGATAATGGAGGCTTGTAAGAAAGGTACGGCAATAATCATGGGTGATTTTTAATTTTCATATTGATTGGACAAATCAAATTGGCCAAGGTAGCCTGGAGGAAGAGTTCATGGAGTGTATCCAGGATGGTTTCCTTAAACAGTACATTGCGGAACCAACCAGGGAGCAGACTATCCTGGATCTGGTACAGTGTAATGAGACAGGATTAATAAAGGATCCTCTAGGAAAGGGTGATCATAGCATGGTTGAACTTCAAATTCAGTTGGAGGGTGAGAAAGTTGGATATCAAACCAGTGCCCTGATCTTAAATAAAGTTGATTGCAAAGGTATGAAGGCAGAATTGGCTAAAGTGTACTGGGAAAATAGATTGAAGTGTAAGATGGTTGATAAGCAGCGGCAGACATTTAAGGAAATATTTCATCACTTTCACCAAAAATATGTTCTAGTGAGAAGAGAATACCATCTGTGGCTAACTCAGGAAGTAAAGGATGGTATCAAACTGAGAACAATAGCATACAAAGTGGCTGAGGACCGAGGATTGGGACATTTTTTAAAAACAAGCAAAGGATGACTTAAAAAAACGAGGGAAGAGGGATTATGAGAGTAAACTAGCAAGAAATATAAAAACTGATAGTAAGAGCTTCTACAGGTATATAAAAAGGAAGAGAGTACTAAAGAAAAAGTACTCGGTAAAATAATTGGACTAAAGGTAGACCAGTCCCCTGGACCTGTTGGCTTGCATCCCATGGTCTTAAAAGAAATGGCTGCAGAGATAGTGGATGTGTTGGTTATAATTTAGCAAAGTTCCCTGGATTCTGGAGAGGTCCCAGCGGATTAGAAAAGCGCAAATGTAACGCTCCTATTTTTTAAAAAAAAAAGGAGGCAGACTGAAAGGAAACTATTTACCATTTAGCCTAACATCTGTTGTTGGGAAAATGCTGGAATCCATTATTAAGGAAGCAGAAGTGGGACATTTGGAAAAGCATAATAGAGTCAAACAGAATCAGCATGGTTTTATGAAAGGGATATCATGTTTGACAAATTTGCTGGAGTTCTTTGAGGAGGTAATGAGCAAGGTGGATAAAGGGGAACCAGTGGATGTGGTGTATTTGGATTTCCAGAAGGCAGTCGATAAGGTACCACATAAAAAGTTACTGCACAAGATAAAAGCTCACTGGGTTGGGGGTAATATATCAGCATGGAATAGCGGACTGGCTAACTAGCAGAAAACAGAGTTGGGATAAAATGGGTCATTTTCTGGTTGGCATACAGTAACTAGTGGGGTGCCACAGGGATCGGTGCTGGGTCCACAACTATTTACAATCTATATTAATGACTTGGATGAAGGGACTGAGTGTAATGCAGCCAAGTTTGCTGCTGATAGTAAGATGAGCGGGAAACTAAGTTGCGAGGAGGACACAAAGAATCTGCAAAGGGATATAGACAGGTTAAGTGAGTGGGCAAAAATTTGGCAGCTGGAGTATAATGTGGGAAAGTGTGAGATTATCCACTTTGGCAGGAAAAATAAAAAAACAAATTATTCAAATGGAGAGAGATTGCAAAGTGCTGCAGTACAGAGGGCAGAGTTGGCTAAAGTAGACTGGGAACACAGACTAAACGGTGGCACAATTGAGGAACAGTGGAGGACTTGTAAGGAGCTCTTTCATAGTGTTCAACAAAAATATATCCCAGTGAAAAAGAAGGGTGGTAAGAGAAGGAATAACCAGCCATGGATAACCAAGGAAATAAAGGAGAGTATCAAATTAAAAACCAATGCGTATAAAGTGGCCAAGGTTAGTGGGAAATGAGAAGATTGGGAAAATGTTAAACGACAGCAAAGAATGACTAAGCAAGCAATAAAGAAAGGAAAGATAGATTACGAAAGTAAACTTGCGCAAAACATAAAAACGTATAGTAAAAGCTTTTACCGATATATAAAACGGAAAAGAATGACTAAAGTAAATGTTGGTCCCTTAGAAGATGAGAAGGGGGATTTAATAATGGGAAATGTGGAAATGGCTGAGACCTCAAACAATTATTTTGCTTTGGCCTTCACAGTGGAAGACACAAAAACCATGCCAAAAATTGCTGGTCATGGGAATGTGGGAAGGGAGGACCTTGAGATAATCAATATCACTAGGGGGTTAGTGCTGGACAGACTAATGGGATTCAAGATAGACAAGTCCCCTGGGCCTGATGAAATGCATCCCAGGGTATTTAAAAGAGATGGCGGAAGCTATAGCAGATGCATTCGTTATAATCTACCAAAATTCTCTGGACTCTGGGGAGGTACCATCGGATTGGAAAGCAGCTAATGTAACGCCTCTGTTTTTAAAAAAAAAGAAAAGGGGGGCAGACAAAAGGCAGGTAACTATAGGCCGGTTAGTTTAAAATCTGTAGTGGGGAAAATGCTTGAAGCTATCATGAAGGAAGAAATAGCGGGACATCGAGATAGGAATAGTGCAATCAAGCAGACGCAACATGGATTCATGAAGGGGAAATCGTGTTTAACTAATTTACTGGAATTCTTTGAGGATATAACGAGCATGGTGGATAGAGGTGTACCGATGGATGTGGTGTATTTAGATTTCCAAAAGGCATTCGATAAGGTGCCACACAAAAGGTTACTGCAGAAGATAAAGGTACGCAGAGTCAGAGGAAATGTATTAGCATGGATCGAGAATTGGCTGGCTAACAGAAAGCAGAGAGTCGGGATAAATGGGTCCTTTTCGGGGTGGAAATCGGTGGTTAGTGGTGTGCCACAGGGATCGGTGCTGGGACCACAACTGTTTACAATATACATAGATGACCTGGAAGAGGGGACAGAGTGTAGTGTAACAAAATTTGCAGATGACACAAAGATTAGTGGGAAAGCGGGTTGTGTAGAGGACACACAGGCTGCAAAGAGATTTAGATAGGTTAAGCGAATGGGCTAAGGTTTGGCAGATGGAATACAATGTCAGAAAGTGTGAGGTCATCCACCTTTGGGGGGGGGGGGGAAACAGTAAAAGGGAATATTATTTGAATGGGGAGAAATTACAACATGCTGCAGTGCAGAGGGACCTGGGGGTCCTTGTGCATGAATCCCAAAAAGTTAGTTTGCAGGTGCAGCAGGTAATCAGGAAGGCGAATGGAATGTTGGCCTTCATTGCGAGAGGGATGGAGTACAAAAGCAGGGAGGTCCTGCTGCAACTGTATAGGGTATTGGTGAGGCCGCACCTGGAGTACTGCGTGCAGTTTTGGTCACCTTACTTAAGGAAGGATATACTAGCTTTGGAGGGGGTACAGAGACGATTCACTAGTCTGATTCCGGAGATGAGGGGGTTACCTTACGATGATAGATTGAGTACACTGGGTCTTTACTCGTTGGAGTTCAGAAGGATGAGGGGTGATCTTATAGAAACATTTAAAATAATGAAAGGGATAGACAAGATAGAGGCAGAGAGGTTGTTTCCACTGGTCGGGGAGACTAGAACTAGGGGGCACAGCCTCAAAATTCGGGGTAGCCAATTTAAAACCGAGTTGAGAAGGAATTTTTTCTCCCAGAGGGTTGTGAATCTGTGGAATTCTCTGCCCAGGGAAGCAGTTGAGGCTAGCTCATTGAATGTATTCAAATCACAGATAGATAGATTTTTAACCAATAAGGGAATTGAGGGTTATGGGGAGCGGGCGGGTAAGTGGAGCTGAGTCCACGGCCAGATCAGCCATGATCTTGGTGAGTGCTGGAGTGGGTTCGAGGGGCTAGATGACCTACTCCTGTTCCTAATTCTTATGTTCTTATTGGACCTGAGGATGAGAAACAAAGTTAGTATGCAGGTGCAGCAAGTAATCAGGAAGGCAAATTGAATGTTGGCCTTTATTGCAAGGGAATGGAGTATAAAAGCAGAGAAGTCCTGCTACAACTGTACAGGGTATTGGTGAGACCACACCTGGAGTACTGCATACAGTTTTGGTCTCCTTATTTAAGGATGGATATACTTGCATTGGAGGCAGTTAAAATTCCTGAGATGAGGGGGTTAACTTATGAAGAAAGGTTGAGTAGGTTGGGCCTATACTCATTGTAGTTTAGAAGAATGCGAGGGGATCTTATTGAAACATGTAAGATACAGAGGGGGCGTGACAGGGTAGATGCAAAGAGGATGTTTCTACCCGTGGGAGAATCCAGAACTAGGGGGCATAGTTTAAGAATAATGGGTCGCCCATTTAAAATTGAAATGAGGAGGAATTTTTTCTGAGGTTTGTAAATCTGTGGAATTCTCTGCCCCAGAGAGCTGTGGGGGCTGGGTCATTGAATATATTTAAGGTGGAGATCTTTGAAAGATAAGAGAGTGAAGGGTTATGGGGAGTGTGCAGGGAAGTGGAGCTGAGCCCAAGATCTGATCAGCCATGGTCTTAAAGAATGGCGGAGCAAGCCTGAGGGGCTGAATGGCCTACTCCTGCTCCTGCTCCTGTTTCCTATTTTCCTATTATTAGTGATTGCATCTCTTTCCCCCCTCCCTGCTACTCTGTCAAGCTAAACCAGACTGTTTGCAACTTCGATGTCCTGAGTTGAACAACCAACTCCATAGTCTCTCCATCATAAAGACTACCTACTTCCACCTCTGTCACAGTGCACTCTTCCACCCTTGCATCAGCCCATCTGTTGCTGAAACCCTCATGTGTGCCTTTAATCACCTAGACCCAATTATTCAAATGTTCTCCTGGACAACTTTCAATTCTCCCCCCTCCATAAACTTGAACTCATCCAACATTCTGCTATCTGCATCCTATCCTGGTCACCCATCATCCCAATTCTTGCTGACCTGCATGTGCTCCTGCTCCTTCACCTTTCCAATTGAAATTTCTCAACCTTGTGTTTAAATCCCTTTTTGGCCTTATACCCAACATGACAAGAATTTTCCTGTTGCCGTGTGTGGGTTTGGAGGCGGGTCGGCTGTTTTTTTAAAAAAAAATTGCAGAATAGGCAGCGCGTCAGGAACCTGTTGTTATCCCGAGTCCTCACGCCTTTAACTCGGGCACGTTTCCCAGTGTGCCACGGACCCGATTGGCAAAGTTGTGCGACCTAATTCAACTCATTAAATGCTTCTTGTCAGACCATTAAGAGGGTTTTTAACTGCAGCTTCTGAATTTAACGGCATGAGCAAGGGACATCTACAGCTCCGAAACCTTGCCTTTGAAGGGAAGGTGGAAGCTCGGTGGCCATTGTGCGAGGGCATTAATTGACAGTTAGGAATGCCATATAAATACACACACTTTGCACCTCGTTAGTTACCCAAGGGAAAGGCTGTTGCTGACTCCATTTTCTGCACAGATTTAGGTTTCTGGAGTTTGCAGGATATTTCTGCAATTTCGGAAGCTACTGTTATTAGAACATTGAGGAATTGGTCTGCAGAATGGGACCGAGATGAGCCCCACCATGAACAGCACCAACAGTGTAAAAAAATACAGAGGGCACAGAATTCCTAAATTGCATTCTGGAGAACTTGTTTAGCCAATACGTAGCAATTTCAACAAGAGGGGTGCAGTTCTGAATTTAGTGTTGGGGAATTAAACTGGGCAGGTGGAATGAGTATCGGTGGGAGAGCATTTTTGCGGTAGTGATAGTTCAGTTAGTTTTAGCATAATTATGGATAAGGACAAAGAAAAATCAAGAGTAAGGGTTAAAGCTCACATGGATGAACTTCAACAATTGTACATTCCTGTCTGGCGTAAAAATAAAACGGGGAAGGTGGCTCAACCATGGCTAACGAGGGAAGTTCGGGATGGTGTTAAATCCAAGGAAGAGTCATATAAATTGGCCAGAAAAAGCAGCAAACCTGAGGACTGGGAGAAATTTAGAATTCAGCAGAGGAGGACAAGGGTTTAATTAGGAGGGGGAAAATAGAGTATGAGAGTAAGCTTGCAGGGAACATGAAAGCTTCTATAGATATGTGAAGAGAAAAAGATTAGTGAAGACGAACATAGGTCCCTTACAGTATGATTCAGGTGAAATTATAATGGGGAACAAAGAAATGGCAGACCAATTGAACAAATACTTTGGTTCTGTCTTCACTAAGGAAGACACAAATAACCTTCTGGAAATACCAGGACTGAGGGTCTCGCAAGAAGGAGGAACTAAAGGAAATCCTTATTAGTCAGGAAATTGCGTTAGGGAAATTGATGGGATTGAAGGCCGATAAATCTCCAGGGCCTGATAGTCTGCATCCCAGAGTATTTAAGGAAGTGGTCATTTTCCAACATTCTGTAGACTCTGGATCAGTTCCTATGGATTGGAGGGTAGCTAATGTAACCCCACTTTTTTTTAAAAAAGGAGAGAACGAGAAAGCAGGGAATTATAGACCAGTTAGCCTGACATTGGTAGTGGGGAAAATGTCGGAATCAATTATTAAAGATGAAATAGCAGCGCATTTGGAAAGCAGTGACCGGATCGGTCCAAGTCAGCATGGATTTATGAAAGGGGAATCATGCTTGACAAATCTTCTAGAATTTTTGAGGATGTAACTAGTAGAGTGGACAAGGGAGAACCAGTGGATGTGGATTATTTGGACTTTCAAAAGACTTTTGACAAGGTCCCACAGAAGAGATTAGTGTGCAAAATTAAAGCACATAGTATTGGGGGTAATGTATTGATGTGGATAGAGAACTGTTTGGCAGACAGGAAGCAGAGAGTCGGGATAAACGGGTCCTTTTCAGAATGGCAGGCAGTGACTTGTGGGGTACCGCAAGGTTCAGTGCTGGGACCCCAGCTATTTACAATATACATTCAATTCCTTTGTCTAAATCATTAATGTAATATCTCCAAGTTTGCAGATGACACTAAGCTGGGTGGCCGTGTGAGCTGTGAGGAAGATGCTAAGAAGCTGCAGGGTGACTTGGACAAGTTAGGTGAGTGGGCAAATGCATGGCAGATGCAGTATAATGTAGATAAGTGTGAGGTTATCCACTTTGGTGATGATAACAGGAAGGCAGAATATTATCTGAATGGTGACAGATTAGGAAAAGGGTACAACGAGACCTGGGTGTCATGGTACATCAGTCATTGAAAGTTGGCATGCAGGTACAGTAGGTGGTGAAGAAGGCAAATGGCATGTTGGCCTTCATAGAGGATTTGAGTATAGGAGCAGGGAGGTCTTACTGCAGTTGTACAAGGCTTTGGTGAGGCCACACCTTAAATATTGTGTACAGTTTTGGTCTCCTAATCTGAGGAAGGACATTCTTGCTATTGAGGGAGTGCAGCGAAGGTTCACCAGACTGATTCCCAGGATGGCAGGACTGACATATGAAGAAAAACTGGATCGACTATGCTTATATTCACTGGAATTTAGAAAAATGAGAGGGGATCTCACAGAAACATAAAATTCTGACAGGATTGGACAGGTTAGATGTAGGAAGAATGTTCCCGATGTTGGGGAGTCCAGAACCAGGTGTCACAGTCTATAAGGATAAGGGGTAAGCCATTTAGGACTGAGATGAGGAGAAACTTCACTCAGAGAATTGTGAACCTGTGGAATTCTCCACCACGGAAAGTTGTTGAGGCCAGTTCATTAGATATATTCAAAAGGGAGTTAGATGTGACCCTTACGGCTAAAGGGACCAAGGAGTATGGAGAGAAAGCAGGAATGGGGTACTGAAGTTGCATGATCAGCCATGATCATATTGAATGGTGGTGCAGGCTTGAAGGGCTGAATGGCCTACTCCTGCACCTATTTTCTATGTTTCTAATTTGGGGGAAGGCCAATTTTACTAGGCTGAGAAGTGATTTTGCAAAAGTGGATTGGATACAGTTACTTGAAGGTAAATCCGTGCCAGAACAATGGGAGGCATTCAAGAGATAGATACATGGAGTTCAGGGTAAATATGTTCCCACAAAGAAAAAGGGTAGAACTGCCAAATTTAGAGCCACTTGGATGACCAGATGCATGCAGGTTAAGATAAGGAAACAAGGGATATTGTGAGCTCAATACTGCAGAAAACCTGGAAGAGTATAGAAAGTGCAGGGGTGAAATTAAGAAGAAAATTTGGAAAGCAAAAAGAAGGCATGAAAAAATACTGGCAAGTAGAATCAAAGAAAAGCCAAAGATGTTTTACAATTACATAAAGAACAAGAGGATAACGAAGGAAAGCGTAGGGCCTATTGGGGACCAAAATGGTGATCTATGTGTGGAGGTAGAGTATATGGGTAAGGTATTAAATGAGTACTTTGTGTCTGTCTTGACAAAAGAGGGGTCGATGCCTACGTAGTTCAGGAGGAAGATAGTGAAATATTGGACAAGATAAACATAGTAAGAGAGGAAGTATTAAGCATTTTAGCATCCTTGAAAGTAGTTAAATCGCCAGGACTGGATGAAATATATCCAATGCTGTTAAAGGAAGTAAGGGAGGAAATTGCGGAGGTTCTGACCATCATTTTTCAATCCTCGCTGACTTCAGGAGTTGTGCCAGAGGATTGGAGAACTGCTAACGTTGTACCATTGTTTAATAAGGGAGGAAGGGATAAACTGAATAATTACAGGTCAGTTAGTTTAACCTCGGTGGTGGGCAAATTACTTCAATCAATTCTGAGGGACAGTATAAACCTTCATTTAGAAAGATGCAGATTAATCAAGGACAGTCAGCATTGATTTGCTAAAGGAAGGTTGTGTCTGACTAACTTGATTAAGTTCTTTGAGGTGGTAACAAGGAGGGTTGATGAGGGCAGTGTATTTGATGTAGTTTATATGGGTTTTAGCAAGGCTTTTGACAAGGTCCCACATGGTAGGCTGATCAAAAAAGTAAAAGCCCATGGGATCTAAGGGAGAGTGGCAAATTGGATCCAAAATTGGTTCAGTGGCAGGAAGCAAAAGGTAATGGTTGAGGGGAGTTTTTGTGATTGGAACCCCACTGGAAACAGTCTTCCACAGGGCTCAGTACTTGGTCCCTTTTTGTCGTATATATTAATGATTTAGTCTTGAATGTAGGGGGCATGATAGAGATTTGCAGATGATACAAAGATTGGCCGTGGGAGGAGGAAAGCTCTAGGAAGATATCGATGAACTGGTCAGTTGGGCAGAAAAGTGGCAAATGGAATTCAATCCAGAAAAATGTGAAGTAATGCATTTGGGGAGGGACAGCAAGGGAAGGGAATACACAATAAATGGGAGGATACAGAGAGGTGAGGAGGAACAGAGGGACCTTGGAGTATATGTCCACAGATCCTTAAAGGTAGCAGGGCAGGCCGATTAAGGTGGTTAAAAAGGCATCCGGAATGCTTTCCTTTATTTGCCAAGGCATAGAATATAAGAGTGGGGAAGTTATGCTAGAACTGTATACAAGCCACAGCTTGAGTACTGCCTGCAGTTGTGGTCACCACATTACAGGAAGGATATGATTACACTAGCAAGAGTGCAGTGGGGATTTACAAGGATGTTGCCAGGACTGGAAAACTTTAGCTATGAGGAAAGATTGGATAGGCTGAGGTTGTTTTCCTTGGAACAGAGGAGGCTTAGGGGAGATTTAATTGTGGTCTCTAAAATTATGAGGGGTCTAAATAGAGTGGATAGGAAGGACCTATTTCCCTTAGCAGTGGGGTCAGTAACCAGCAGGCATAGATTTAGTAGTTGATAGAAGGGTTGGAGGGGAGATGAGGAAGCATTTCTTCACCCAGAGGAAGGTGGAAATCTGGAACTCACAACATGAAAGGGTGGTAGTGGCAGTAATCCTCATCACATTTTTAAAAATACTTGGATGTGCGCTTAAAGAGCTGTAATCTATAGGGCTACGGATCTAGTGCTGGAAGGTGGGATTAGGCTGGGTAGCTCTTTTTTTTGACCGACACGGACATGATGGGCTGAATGGGCTCCCTTCTATCACTTTTCTATGAGCACCAGCAGCAACCACAACGACAGCCTTATCCACAACGACCTGATCCTCCACAGGAGAGATGGGGGGGACCACAGGGCTACAGTGTGCCGGAGGCGATGCCCCCAATGCAGGGTATAGAGGCAGAGGATGAGCTTCCTCAACATGACTAAGCAGCAATGCTTCAGGAGGCTCAGGCTGTCGTGCCAGGTCATCGCAGACATTTGTAGCTTGCTGGAACAAGACCTGGTGGACATTCCTTACCAGTGGCTGTCAAAGTCACCACCGCCCTCAACATCTTCGCCTCAGGCTCCTTCTAGGGATCTGCAGCAGCCATTTGTGGGATCTCTGTCGGCTGTCCACAGATGCATCACACAGGTCACCGATGCCATATTTCACATCAGCCAATTATATCAACTTTGCCACTGATGATTCCACTGTTATTGAGCGGGTGCTTGGCTTTGTGGCGATGGTTGACTATCCACAGGTGCAGGGCTTCATCGACTGCATATGTGACCATGAAGGCACCCCATCACCATCCAATTGTTTGTGAAATGCAAAGAATTCCACTCCCTCACTGTCTGCAACCATAACAAGGTGATTATGCATGAGTGTGCCAGATTCCCTGGCAGCTGTCATAACTCACTTGTGCTGCTTCAGTTCACCCTCCCTCAGCTCTTTGCATCACCAAACACACTTACTGGCTGGCTGTTTGGAGACGAGTGCTATCCACTGAAGATGTGGCCCATGACACCTCTGAGGAGGCCAAGTAATGAGGCTGACGAGCCTTCTAATGAGAAACAAATTTCCACCAGATTTGTCATAGAACCAGCAATAGGCATGCTGAAGATGCGCTTCAGATGCCTTGACAGATCTGGAGGAGCCCTTCAGTGTGTACCAGACAGAATCATCGCATCCGTGTGCTTCACAACATAGCGCAGCAGCGAGGATGGAGCTGCAAGAGGAGCATGGCGCACAGCGTCCAGCCTCTTCAGAGGAGGAGCAGATGGAAGACAAGAAGAAGGAAGAATCAGAGATGCAGATGCCACTAGCAGCGGCATACATTGCTGCCCGGGATGGCCTCATCATGGCCACATTTACTTAACTTGCTCCAGTTCAGCCACATGCCTGCCATATGCTGTTCTAAGTTCTGCCCCACTCTCAACAACACCATAAAGCATCCCTACAATGACCAATCCATTGCTCTCCCCCCAAACTCCCAATGCTCGAGGTTAATTGTCACCATTCACTCCAAGTGACAAAGCCACTTCCAAGTTTTGAGTTAAAAGTGGACAAAACCCGAAAGTGGTACAAATAAAAAAAATATTTGTGTGTAATCAAAACAACTGAAACTTAGCACTAACATTTTTTGTTACACCCTTGTGTCATTTTTCTTTTGCAAGTGCTTCTAGGAGGTGCAACCCCTGTGGGTTCAGCAGAGGCAGTTGCAGGCTGCTTAATTCCCTTCCGCATTTGCGTCAATACTTTTGACGGATGTCCTCTGGGTTTTGGAGCCTATGATGGCCCCGCCAAAGTCTGCTCCTGCGACTGTGCAGGGGCAGACTCTGCCATCGCGATCTGAGGAAGCATCTGGAGCTCTGACTGCGGGCGAGGCAATGGGGGAGAAACATAGAAACATAGAAAATAGGTGCAGGAGTAGGCCATTCGGCCCTTCTAGCCTGCACCGCCATTCAATGAGTTCATGGCTGAACATTCAACTTCAGTACCCCATTCCTGCTTTCTCGCCATACCCCTTGATCCCCCTAGCAGTAAGGACCTCATCTAACTCCTTTTTGAATATATTTAGTGAATTGGCCTCAACAACTTTCTGTGGTAGAGAATTCCACAGGTTCACCACTCTCTGGGTGAAGAAGTTCCTCCGCATCTCGGTCCTAAATGGCTTACCCCTTATCCTTAGACTGTGACCTCTGGTTCTGGACTTCCCCAACATTGGGAACATTCTTCCTGCATCTAACCTGTCTAACCCCGTCAGAATTTTAAATGTTTCTATGAGGTCCCCTCTCATTCTTCTGAACTCCAGTGAATACAAGCCCAATACAAGTGGGAGCGCTTTGAGGGGAGCCTACACTTCCATATCCCCTCATCATCATCTCACTCGTGGGCCACCCACACTTCTCAGCTGGTAAGTAGCTGGCGAGCACTTTGCTGCACAGCAGTGGGTCGATGAAGGCCCAAGTTAACGTGAGAGGAGGTCTATGAGGGCCTGCCATAGAAACATAGAAAATAGGTTACAGGAGTAGGCCATTCAGTCCTTCGAGCCTGCAGCACCATTCAATAAGATCATGGCTGATCATTCACCTCAGTACCCCTTTCCTGCTTTCTCTCCATACTCCTTGATCCCTTTAGCCGTAAGTGCCATATGTAACTCTCTCTTGAATATATCCAGCGAACTGGCATCAACAACTCTGCGGTCGAGAATTCCACAGGTTAACAACTTTGAGTGAAGAAGTTTCTCCTCATCTCAGTCCCAAATGGCTTACCCCTTATCCTTAGACTGTGTCCCCTGGCTCTGGACTTCCCCAACATCGGGAACATTCTTCTTTCATCTAACCTGTCCAGTCCTGTCAATTTTATGTTTCTATGATATCCCCTCTCATCCTTCTAAACGCCCAGTCGATCCAGTCTCTCCTCATATGTCAGTTCAGCCATCCCGGGAATTTGGATGAACCTTCGTTGCACTCCCTCAATAGCAAGAACATCCTTCCTCAGATTAGGAGACCAAAACTGAACACAATATACCAGGTGAGACCTCACCAAGGCCCTGTACAACTATAGGACCTCCATGCTCCTATACTCAAAACCCCTAGCTATGAAGGCCAACATACCATTTGCTGCCTTCACCACCTGCTGTACCTGCATGCCAACTTTCAATGACTGATGAACCATGACACCCAGGTCTCGTTGCACCTCCCATTTTCCTAATCTGCCGCCATTCAGATAATATTCTGCCGATGTGTTTTTGCCACCAAAGTGGATAACCTCACATTTATCCACATTATACTGCATCTGCTATGCATTTGCCCACTCACCTAACCTGTCCAAGTCACCCTGCAGCCTCTTAGCGTCCTCCTCACAGCTCACACTGCCACCCAGATTAGTGTCATCTGCAAACTTGGAGATATTACACTCAATTCCTTCATCCCAATCATTAATGTATATTGTAAAGAGCTGGGGTCCCAGCACTGAGCCCTGCGGCACCCCGCGAGTCACTGCCTGCCATTCTGAAAAGGACCCGTTTATCCCGACTCTCTGCTTCCTGTCTGCCAACCAGTTCTCTATCCACGTCAATATATTACCCCCAATACCATGTGCTTTAATTTTGCACACCAATCTCTTGTGTGGGACCTTGTTTAAAAAAAAACTTTTGAAAGTCCAAATACATCACATCCACTGGTTCTCCCTTGTCCACTCTACTAGTTACATCCTCAAAAAATTCCAGATTTGTCAAGCATGATTTCTCTTCCATGTTGACTAGGACTGATCCTGTCACTGCTTTCCAAATGTGCTGTTATTTCATCTTTAATAATTAATTCCAACATTTTCCCCAACTGTTATTCACAACTAGCATGTGCTCATGTGAGTGATGCATTTGCTGCTCCTTGCAGTTGACCATCCCTTCCATGGAAGAGCACATTGTCGCCATTGCCTGCGACATGGTGATGCTCATGTTAGTGATGGACTCCTCCATACTCTGCACATTTGCAGACATCGCAGCTGCATGCAGAGCCTCATGCAATTGTTGCTGCCCCTCCAAGATCACCCTCTTTCTCGATGGCCCCTGAGGCTCAGCGTCTGCATGCAGATCAGCAGAGCTTGCAGTGTTTTGCGCCCTCTGGCGAGGAGTCTCCAATGCTGTCCCTGTCGCTATAAGAACATAAATAGGAGCAGGAGTAGGCCAGCCGGCCCCTCGAGCCTGCTCCGCCATTCAATAAGATCATGGCTGATCTGATCATGGACTCTGGTCCACTTCCCTGCCCGCTCCCCATAACCCTTTATTCTCCTATTGTTCAAAAATCTGTGTGTCTCTGCCTTAAATGTACAGGTTTGAAGTCCGAAATCCGGAAACTTCAGGACAGAGGCCGTTCCGGATACGGGTATTTCCGGACTTTGGAACTTCTTTGCCTGAGCCTCGGTCGGTCGGGACCGGGACGCCGGAGGTCGTGTGGGGGTGGGGCGGGGGTCCGGGCGGGGGTCCAGTCGGGCCACCGGAGGTCGGGGGGGTGGTTTGTCGGTCCGAGACCGGGGGAAGTCGGTTGGTCGAGGGAAGTTTGGTCGGGCTGAAGTTGGGCTGCGGCCGGGGAAGGATGGTCGGGCGGGCTGAGGCCGGGGGAGGTCGGTCGGCTGGAGATTGGGCCACGCGGGGTCAGGCAGCCGGAGGTCGGGCTGTGGCGGGGGAGGCCAGGCGAGGTCGGGACACAGAGATGGGGAAGTCGGATTTTGGAACATTTTCCGGTTTCTGGACGACCCACCACGAATCGGCCAGTGTCCGGATTCCGGAACTCCGGTTTTTTTCAGTTGCTCAAGCTCACCAAGCTATCCAAAACTGTGCACTCTGCATGTCCTGAGCCCAAAGCATAATTGAAAGGGCTATTAAGCTATAGTTAGAGATTTTGACTAAAAGAAGTGGATTAGTCATAAGAAATAGGAGTAGGCCACTTGGCCCCTCGAGCCTGCTCCGCCATTTAATAAGATCATGGCTGATCTGATCATGGACTCAGCTCCACTTCCCTACCCACTCCTCATAACCCTTTATTCCCTTATCGCTCAAAAATCTGTCTACCTCTGCCTTAAATATATTCAATGACCCAGCCTCACAGCTCTCTGGGGCAGAGAATTCCGTAGATTTACAACCCTCTGAGAAGAACTTCCTCCTCATCTCAGTTTTAAATGGGCGGCTCCTTATTCTGACACTATGTTCCCTAGTTTGAGTTTCCCCTATGAGTGGAATTATCCTCTCTGCATCCACCTTGTCGAGTCCCCTCATTATCTTAGAAGTTTCAATAAGATCACCTCCCATTCTTCTGGACTCCAATGAATATAGGCACAACCTACTCAATCTATCTTCATAAGTCAACCCCCTCATCTCTGGAATCAAACTAGTGAACCTTCTCTGAACAGCCTCCAATGCAAGTATATCCTTCCTTAAATACAGAAACCAAAACTGTATGTAGTACTCTAGGTGTGGCCTCACCAATACCCTGTACAGTTGTAGCAGGACTTCTCTGCTTTTATACTCTATCCCCCTGCAATAAAAGCCAACATTCCATTTGCCTTCCTGATTACTTGCTGTACCTGCATAATAACCTTTTGCATTTCATGCACAAGGACCCTCAGGTCCCTCTGAACTACATCACTTTGCAATTTTTCACCATTTAAATTATAATTTGCTTTTCTATTTTTTTCTGTCAAAGTGGATAACCTCACATTTTCCCACATCTGCCAAATTTTTGCCCACTCACTGAGCCTCTCTATATCCCTTTGCAGTATTTTTGTGTCCTCCTCACAATTTGCTTTCCCACCCATCTTTGTATCAGCAAACTTGGCAGCATTACACTCGGTCCCTTCATCTAAGTCATTAATATAGATTGTAAGTAGTTGAGGCCCTAGCACCGATCCCTGCGGCACCCCACTAGTTACTGTTTGACCACCGGAAAATGACCCATTTATCCTGACTCTCTGTTTTCTGTTAGTTAGCCAATCCTCTATCCATGCTAATACATTACCCCCAACCCTGTGAGCTTTTATCTTGTGCAGTAACCTTTTATGTGGCACCTTATCGACTGCCTTCCGGAAATCCAAATACACCACATCCACTGGTTCCCCCTTATCCACCCTGCTCGTTATATCCTCAAAGAACTCCAGCAAATTTGTCAAACATGATTTCCCTTTCATAACACCATGCTGACTCTGCTTGATTGAATTATGCTTTTCCAAATGTTCCACTACAGCTTCCTTAATAATGGACTCCAGCGTTTTCCCAACGATAGATGTTAGGCTAACTGGTCTATAGTTTCCTGCTTTTTGTCTGCCTACTTTTTTAAATAGGAGCATTACATTTGCAGTTTTCCAATCTACAGGGATCGCCCCTGAATCCATTGAATTTTGGTAGATTACAACCAATGCATCCACTATCTCTGCAGCCACTTCTTTTAATACCCTAGGATGTATGCCATCAGGTCCAGGGGACATGTCTGTCTTTAGTCCCATTATTTTACTGAGTACTACTTCTTTAGTGATGATGATTGTATAGTGTTCCTTCCTTCCTATAGCTTCTTGATTATCCACTATTGGGATGTTTTTAGTGTCTTCTACCGTGAAGACCAATACAAAATATTTGTTCAACGTCTCTGCCATTTCCCCGTTCCGCATTATTCATTCCCCAGTCTCATCCTCTAGGGGACCAACATTTACTTTAGCTACTCTTTTTTCCTTTTTATGTACCTGTAGAAACTCTTATAATCTGTTTTAATATTTCATGCTTGTTGACTTTCATAATCTCTCTTCCCTCTCTTTATCATTTTTTTAGTCGTTCTTTGCTGGCTTTTAAAAGTTTCCCAATGTTCTGGCCTCCCACTATTCTTGGTCACATTGTATGCCCTTGTTTTCAATTTGATACCATCCCTTATTTCCTTAGTTAGTCGTGGATGGTTATACCTTCTCTTACAGTCACCTGCAACATCACCTGCTCTTACTCACTTGTGAATTGTGAGACACCAGGTGACAACGCTACTCTATGGCGCAACGGACCCACCGAGGTGTGCGTACCTGTGCTGGTACTGGGTGTGCTTGGGTCTGCCTACGCTGCATCCTTAGAGGCTGGATGCTCCTTTGAGGAGTCGTCTTCCTCCTCCAGTTGGAGAGTTGATGCACTCTATGGGAGAGTAAAGAGATGAATTAGATGTGTTATAATAATGGATAACATTGCCATTATGCACATGATGACATTTCACTGGCTGCTGACATCAGTCACCATATCGGTGACGGGCCCTGGAATACCATGGCGGAGGTGCGGCAAATGAGGGTACGGGTTCCAGAAGAGCAGAGGGCCCAGGGGCAGCAAGGGCCAGCTTACACTGCGATATGTGTGCGCACTAGGTCCATGCAGCAGCGCAGGTCTCCAGTCGTCCTGGTTAACCCTTGCCACTGGATAAAGACCTAGCTCTGTCAATCCCGTGCAATGATGTGCAACGGTCACCACACGTTAAAAAAATTCACGCAGGCATCTTCCACCCCCTCAACTGGAGTTCAGGACTGAAACATTAGGTCCTTCATTGAAACATCTGTGAACTCTCGTGGAAGCAAGTCATCCTCGTTTGAGGGACCGCCTATGATGATGTTGTTGTAAGCCTGTGGCTTTATCTGATGTAATTGTCAGCAGGTTGCTGGGATGTACCCCTCTCTCCATCTCCCACTGCCAACGTCTCTTGAGCTCCTGACATTTCCAGAGCCGTCGCCTTTGGTGCTGTGAGACATGCAATTACTGGAGGGCCACTTCCAGTTCTCTCCCTCTCCCTGTTGTTGTGGCCCCACTTCTCCTGCAAGGAGGGAAAGAAGAGAAGTTTGAGTGAGCGTGATAGCATGGACGGGTTACATCTGTCGAGGGTGACTGATGGAGTGGGGTACCAATGCCTATAAGCCTCCTATGATCCAGGTACATAGATCACTAAAATGTTATGCATTAAAATGGCCAGTGCCGGATAAGGGATTTTGCCGGATGACGGGAGATCACGCTGACTCCCTTTTTCCCCCCCCCCCCACCCCAAGACTTACTGGGTACTGCTGACCTGGGGCACCAACAACACCCATGCTGTGTCCTGGGGCTGGCTGCTGTGTCCTTGGGCCGACGTCCTCTCTTCCCGCTGCTCACCCACCTCCTCGCCTCCCGCTGCTCGCCCACCTCTTCTGGGCCCCGACACCGCCGCTGGGCTCGACCTCACACTAAGAGACCTGGTTGCTTTCACCCAGGTCGGGTCTACCGATGCTGGAATGCTGCAAAATGGCAGACGTTGTGTAGCTCGATGGCTGCAGTTGTCTGAGAGTGTCAGGCTGTCTCTCTCTCGGGGGCTATGGGTGTGGGTGGTCGGTGAGGGAGAGGGGAGGCTGGCACTGATTCTCTGGATCGCCGGCCATCCCACGTTCGACGCTGTAGCAGCTCCCGCCACTTTCACACACAGACCCGACCCCCTGCTGGGGGTGGTACCAGATAAGAGAGTCCCGGATAAGAGGGGCTCAACCTGTAGAAGTTTGGAACTCTCTTCTGTAAATGACAATTGATGCTAGATCAATTGTCAATTTTAAATCAGAGGTTGATGTCCTTTAGTTAACAAAAAGCTATGGGCCAAAGACGGGTCTATGGAGTTAGGTTGCAGATCAACAACAACAACAGCTTTTATTTATATAGCACCTTGTGTAGTAAAAATGTCCCAAGGCGCTTCATAGCAGTGTTATAAAACAAAACCGATAAATTACGCAAGAGACCAAAAGCTTGGTCAAAGAGGTAGGTTTTAAGGAGGAAAGAAAGATAGAGAGGCGGCGAGGTTTAGGGAGGACGTTCCAGTGCTTCGGGCCCAGGAAGCTAAAGGCTGCCAGTGGTTGAGTAGTTATAAGCAGGGATGCTCAAGAGGGCAGAATTTGAGGAGCGCAGACATCTCGTGGGGTTGTGAGGCTGAAAGGGATAACTGAGATAGGGAAGGGCGAGGCCATGGAGGGATTTGTAAACAAGGATGAGAATTTTGAAATTGAGACGGTGCCTAAACAGGAGCCAATGTAGGTCAGCGAGCACAAGGGTGATGGGTGAGTGGGACTTGGTGCGAGTTAGGACACAAGCTGCCGAGTTTTGGATGACCTCAAGTTTACGTAAGGTAGAATGTGGGAGGCCAGCTAGGAGTGTGTTGGAGTAGTCAAGTGTAGTGGTAACAAAGGCATGGATAAGGGTATGAGCAACAGATGAGCTGCGGCAGAGGCGGGCAATGTTCCGGAGGTGGAAATAGACGGTTTTAGTTATGCCGCGTATAATGTGACCGGAAGCTCATTTCAGGATCAAATATGATGACTCGGTTGCAAACTGTCTGGTTTAGCCTCCAATAGATGCTAGGGATTGCAGTTTGTGGCGGGGACCAAAGACAATGGCTTCGGTTTTCCTGATATTTAATTGAAGAAAGTTTCTGCTCATCCAGTATTGGATGTCGGATAAGCAGTCTGACAATTTAAGAGACCATGGAGGGGTCGAAAGAAGTGGTGGAGAGGTAGAGTTGGGTGTCAGCATACATGTGGAAAATGACACCTGTGTTTTTGGATGATATGGCCAAGGGGCAGCATACAGATGAGAAATAGGAGGAGGCCAAGGATAGATCTGTGGGGGACACCAGAGGTAACGATGCGGGAGTGGGAAGAGAAGCCATTGCAGAAGATTTTCTGGTTACGCTTAAATAGATAAGAATTGAACCATGCACGAGTGCAGTCCTAACCAGCTGGACGATGGTGGAGAGGCGTTGGAGGAGGGATGGAGTGGTGCACTGTGTCAAAGGCTGCAGACCAGTCCGGAAGGATGAGGGGGGATAGTTTACCTCTGTCACAGTCACAAAAGATGTAATTTGTGACTTCGATGAGAGCCATTTCGGTACTGTGGCAGGGGCGGAAACCAGATTGAAGGGATTCAAACATGGAATTTCGGGAAAGATGGGCACGGATTTGGGAGTCGATAAAACGTTCAAGATCAGCCATGATTTCATTGAATAGCGGAACAAGCTCGAGGGGCTCAATGGCCTACTCCTGTTCCTCTGTTCCTATTATATTAGGAATGTGAGGGATGGTTAGTCAGATGGAAATGTGAGTATGTGCACAGAGGGCTGGGTGGATGTGCAAGGTATGTTGGTGTGAGTAATGATGTTCAGGAGTAGGCTTGGGAAGGCAGAGTGATGGGGATGTCTTGACAGGCACTTCAAGATGAGGGGCATTGCACTCACCTTTCTGGACCTCATAAGATCATTGAAGCACTTCCTGCGCTGTATCCAGGTCCTCCTCACCACATCCCTGCTGCTAACCTGCTCAGCAATATCCTGCCAGACCCTTTTTGTTGCTTGTGGAGGTCTCCTTTGCCTGTCAGCAGGGAAGAGGACCAGCATGCTCTGACAGCCTCCACAAGAGTATGCAATGAAGAATTAGAGAACTGTGCTTTTGCCTATCCACCGTTCAAAAGTTTTACTGTGGCCTTTCTTTGACGCCTTCCATCCACCTTCACATGAGTTCAGTACAAGGCTTGAAACAAGTCATCGAAGACATTATCTGACCCGCACCTTTTAATAGGGCCAGTGAAAGTCGCTCTGAGCAGCGTGTTGCTCGGAACATCGCGCTGCGGACCCGTTATGCTGCCCGCACGCACTCAACCCGACGCAAAGGTGAAAATTCTAGCCCATATCTGTGTAACCCCCTGCAGCCCTACAACCCTTCTCCTCCGCCACTCTCCGTTCCTCTAACTCTGGCCACTTGTGCACTCTCCCTGCCCTTCGCTCCACCATTGGTGATTGTGCTAAAAATGCTATATAAATGCAAGTTTTTGCTCTTGCTATCGCACTGCAGCATGCCGGAAACCCACTGTATCCCTGGTGTCCAGAGCAGCAATGGCGAGAAGGATGGGATTTCAAGTTCAAATGATAGGCCGATCGATTACATTTCTGAATCCGCTTAGTTTTAAACATTTCTAAGTGGCCATTCCCTTCAGCTGCCTCAGTGGCAGTTGCTCCTCTTCTCCAAGGCTGCAGAACCTTGAGCAGCCTCAGTCCACCCTTTCCTGTCGATGAACTTGTGACCACAGGTGGTGATAACACTGGGAGCGCACTAAAAATATTATAATGAGGCTGACCTGGTGAATACTGACGAGGTCAATGCAGGGATCAACATGTGGGTAGAAAACCTGACCAGTCACTGTTCTGGCAGGATTCCCACTGAAGGGGAAAATCTAGGCCATTGTTATCTGTTGGTCCATAAATGATTGTGATAGTGATTATGTTAAAACACAATTTATGTTAAAATGTGTGGTTCCAGTTATCTGTAATCTGTTTCTAGTTCTGCACACTAATATTTGTTTGTCTTCCTGTCCAGTGTCCTTGCAGGCTACAATGGCACTATTTTTGCTTATGGGCAGACAGGCAGTGGGAAGACATTCACTGTCACAGGAGGGGCCGAGCGGTACAGTGACCGAGGTATCATTCCCAGGACACTCTCATACATGTTTGGAGAGTTTCAGAAGGTAATGTGTCTCTTCTGTTAGTTTCAACTTACTTGTGCTTCTAATCGTAAAACAATAGGGGGTTTGGTTACAGTTGCAAGGGAAGTAGTGTTGTCCAAATATTGACATTTATGTAAGTATGAAGTGGAACATGAGGAAACCTGTTATTGCTATATATCATGAATTAGCTTGTGAAGAAAATAGTGAGCAGAGGGAGAAAGAATCACTACAGGAATTCAGACCAAAAGACCATGTGCTTTATATTTTTATTTTTAGATTTAATGTTTTAGAAAGAAAAAGGTTGAGCAGAAAGGCATCAAACTTCTATAGCATCAAAGGATGACTAAAAAATTGAGAGGGAAGATAGATTGAGAGTAAACTAGCAAGCAATATAAAAACAAATAGTAAGTACTTCTACAGGTATATAAACAGAGAGTCGCTAAAGTAAATGTTGGTCCATTGGAGGATGAGACTGGGGAATTAATAATGGTGAACAGGGAAATGGCAGAGAATTTGAACACACATTATGTTGTATCAGTCTTCATGGTAGAAAGACACTCAAAACATCCCCAATAGATAGATAATAAAGGGAGGGTGGAACTTAAAACAATCACTATCATCAAAGAAGTAGTACTCAGTAAAATAATGGGACTAAAGGTGGACAAGTCCCCTGGACCTGATGGCTTGCATCCCAGGGTCTTAAAAGAAGTGCTGCAGCGATAGTGGTTGCATTGGTTGTAATCTACCAAAATTCACTGGATTCTGAAGCGGTCACAGCAGACAGGAAAACACAAAAGTAGGGAAGTCCTGCTAAAACTGTACAGGCTTTTGATGAGGCCACATCTGGAGTTCTGCGTACAGTTTTGGCCTCCTTATTTAAGGAGGGATATAGTTGTTTTGGAGGCAGTTCAGAGAAGGTTCACTAGGTTGATTCCTGAAATGAAGTGGTTAACTTATGAAGAAAGGTTGGGTCTATA
Organism: Pristiophorus japonicus; assembly: GCF_044704955.1. NCBI lineage: Eukaryota > Metazoa > Chordata > Chondrichthyes > Pristiophoridae > Pristiophorus > Pristiophorus japonicus. Next base: position 199,403,015 of record NC_091983.1, on the reverse strand, counting down.
CTCATTGGAGTTTAGAAGAATGAGAGGTGATCTTATTGAAACATAAGATACTGAGGGGGCTTGACAGAGTAGATGCAGAGAGGACGTTTCCCCTCGTGGGGGAATCGAGAATTAGGGAGCGCAGTTTCAGAATAAGGGGCCGCCCATTTAAAAGTGAGATGAGGAGGAATCTCTTCTCAGGGTCGTAAATCTGTAGAATTCTCTGCCCCAGAGAGCTGTGGAGGCTGGGTCATTGAATATATTTAAGGCTGAGGTAGACAGATTTTTGAGTGTTAAGGGAGTGAAGGATTATGGGAAGCAGGCAGGGAAGTGGAGCTGAGTCCATGATCAGATCAGCCATGATCTTATTGAATGGCGGAGCAGGCTTGAGGGGCCAAACGGCCTAATCCTGTTCCTATTTCTTATGTTCTTATGTCATGTGTTCAAGTCTCAGCTGAAGCCTAAATTTCCAACTGTTTCTAAACCATATATGTAGAGCGTTTCATCACATAAGTCAGCTTGCTGGTTGAGGCATTGCCATCTGGAAGAGGAAAGTTATGAAAGTCTAACTAATGGTCTGGTTAAGCTTTCGTGTATGTTCTTTACCTGGCCTAGCTGTCTTAGCAGGGGACACAAGAAACTTAACAAAAATAACGCTGGCAGAGTTTCCCTCCTGCGGGCCTCAGTTTAGTTATGGAAAAGTCATTAACTGCTGTAATTATCCCTGTGGCAGCATCTTCGTCCTTCACTAAGTTCCCAGCAGTTCGAGAAGTTCTGTTCAGTTTTAATTTCTGTACAGTATACCCAGTATAAAGGTGACTGGTCGGCCCATGCCGTACAGGAGTTTAAATCATTTGTGCTGCATACAGCCTACAATGGAGATGCGTGTTATTTTATAGGGCTGTTGTACTTGTCTGACATGCTAGGTAAATTCTATTTGTCCTCCAATATCCACACCAGCTTCATTGCTGATTAAATCTCAGCCCCTTTGCCACCACGGAGTAACAATTACAAGCTACACAGCTGGTTAAAGGTGGCAATTTACTCGTGTTTCACCTTGTATGACTTAAAATACACCACTGCAGCACCTGAAGATTCAAATGCAAGTCATACAAGGCGAACATGAGTGAATTGCTACCTTTAATCAAGTGTGCACTATACACTTATAAAGTATTTGCAGTATTTTGCTTTTGTACACTCATAGATGTTGCTGCTGAGAAAAACTTATTATTTTTTACCTTTCTTTTGCTCGGCATGCTATCGTTCTCTTCCCTGCTCTCCAGCATCCCCCCTCGGCTGCAGACAGGTAATCGCCCCTTGATCTACCGTTGCTGCTCTGTACTCTCCAAATGGGAGATACACCTATTCACTGTGGAGTGATCATTAGGAAGGGAAACACCTTGTCACCTGATGCCCTAGCTGACATCGGAGCCTCATTCTTAAGAATTACTGGGAAGAGAGCAGGAGAATGGTGGAAAACTAGGAAAAAAAAATGAATGATGATGCCTATTGCAGTGTTCCCTCCTCAACTTCTCTTTCCCTCCCTCTGCCCACACCAGGATTCATAGAAACATAGAAAATAGGTGCAAGAGTAGGCCATTCAGTCCTTCGAGCCGGCACCACCATTCAATAAGATCATGGCTGATCATTCACCTCAGTACCCCTTTCCTGCTTTCTCTCCATACCCCTTGATCTCTTTAGCTGCAAGGGCCATATATAACTCCCTCTTGAATATATCCAATGAACTGGCATCAACAACTCTCTGTGGTAGGGAATTCCACAGGTTAACAACTCTGAGTGAAGAAGTTTCTCCTCATCTCAGTCCTAAATGGCTTACCCCTTATCCTTAGACTGTGTCCCCTGGTTCTGGATTTCCCCAACATTGGGAACATTCTTCCCGCATCTAACCTGTCCAGTCCCGTCATTATTTTATATGTTTCTATGAGATGCCCTCTCATTCTTCTAAACTCCAGTGTATAAAGGCCCAATTGATCCAGTCTCTCCTCATGTCAGTCCAGCCATCCCGAGAATCAGTCTGGTGAACCTTCGCTGCATTCCCTCAATAGCAAGAACGTCCTTCCTCAGATTAGGAGACCAAAACTGAACACAATATTCCAAGTGCGGCCTCGCCAAGGCCCTGTACAACTGCAGTAAGACCTCCCTGCTCCTATACTCAAATCCCCTAGCTATGAAGGCCAACATACCATTTGCCTTCTTCACCGTCTGCTGTACCTGCATGCCAACTTTCAGTGACTGATGAACCATGACACCCAGGTTTCAGTGCACCTCCCCTTTTCCTAATCTGCCGCCATTCAGATAATATTCTGCCTTTGTGTTTTTGCCCCCAAAGTGGATAAACTCACATTTATCTACATTATACTGCATCTGCCACGCATTTGCCCATTCACCTAATTTGTCCAAGTCACTCTGCAGCCTCTTAGCGTCCTCCTCACAGCTCTCACTGCCGCCAAGCTTAGTGTCATTTGCAAACTTGGAGATATTGCACACAATTCCTTCATCCAAACCATTAATTTAAATAGCTGGGGTACCAGCATTGAGCCCTGCAGCACTCCACTAGTCACTGCCTGCCATTCTGAAAAGGACCCGTTTATCCCGACTCTCTGTTTCCTGTCTGCCAACCAGTTCTCTATCCACGTCAGTATATTACCCCCAATACCATGTGCTTTGATTTTGCACACCAATCTCTTGTGTGGGACCTTGTTAAAAGCCTTTTCAAAGTCCAAATACACCACATCCACTGGTTCTCCCTTGTCCACTCTGCTAGTTACATCCTCAAAAAATTCCAGAAGATTTGTCAAGCATGATTTCCCTTTCATAAATCCATGTTGGCTTGGACTGATCCTGTCACTGTTTTCCAAATGTGCTGTTATTTCATCTTTAATAATTGATTCCAACATTTTCCCCAATACTGATGTCAGGCTAACCGGTCTCTAATTAGCTGTCAGCCATGCTTTTGCTATCTGCCTGCTACAAATAAATGCTAGGGGGAGTCGGGAGCCAGCAAGCCCCCCATTTTTGCTGCTTTTCCACCAATCTTAGGGATCACTAGAAGAGGGTGATGGTAGTCCTTAAGGGGTTTACCTCTGCTATCCTAAGTTGCAGGATGAAGGTCAAGTAGTGGCCTCCTCTGTCTTCATATATGTCCCAACCAACATTTTTTAGGCCTTGGGTAAGTCCAAGGCCTAACAAAAATTGACTTCTTGATCGTCTGGCCCCTTCCATGTTTTGGAAATTTCCTCCATATCTTCAGATTTGCCCTTGAAGTGGTGAGGACCCCCTGGAGCTATAGCGAGTTCAGTGTGTTTAGCAAAATTCCCTCCCCGCTGGAGTACTGGCAATGATAGAAAAAACAGGCCCATGTCTTGCTCCTGAATTAATCCAGCATGTTTCTGCACCTAGCTACTGTGACTCAGCTGCCAACGCTGGACCACGCAGTGCCATTGCTGCTTCATTGCGTCAGACGGCAGCACCTTGTACTGCCTGATGTTGGCTAAATGGAAAAAAAACAGCTTTAGTTCTTTTTTCCTTGCGTGACCTGTTGAATGAAAGGGGTGTTGCCCAATCTGAGATTTTAAAAAAATTGTTGGAGGAAACTGTTGAGCTGAAAGTCTTGATATGAAAATGTAAAACTGTCGAGTTTGCCATAATAAATTATACACCCAGCCATCTGTATCGGGGCTCATTTGCTATTTTTATTTTGTTTGATTTCCTTTGGAACAGGACAGCAGCAAAGTCTACACAACCCACATTTCCTACTTGGAAATTTACAACGAATGTGGTTACGATCTTCTTGATCCACGTCATGATGCCTCCAAACTTGAAGACTTGCCGTGAGTTCAATTAATTTTAGCTGCCATTTTCCTTGATCTCCTCCCTTTCTCTCACAGAAACAGTTCATTTGAGGAAAAGCATTTATAAACCGCAGAAGAAAAAGTTGAATGGGATTATTTTGAACATATTTACTGTCCGCAACAATAGTTGCATGTTTTATGCCTTTGAAATCCTTTGTTGACTCATTGTTTCTGAAGAGTTTTGATTATGGCTTTGAACTTCTTGTGGCCATGTGTTTTTGTTTGAAGTCAGCTTTTGTTTATTTCTCACATTTCTTTAAAGTAAAGCTTAATTGCTAGATTCTCCCAGAAGAATGAGCAGCCAAGTCATTGTAAGAGACTACTTGAAAGTGTGGAATGAATTGGGGACTGATAATCACCACATAATTTAACCTTCCTGCAAAGCAGAAATGTTGCTGAAGGGATAGTGTTTGCTTGACGATAAAACCAAATTATCCCACCTTTTTAATTGCTATTTCTTATGACCCACAAGATATATCTGTTTTAAAAAAAAAAATAACACTCTGCCAGGTTTTTTTTGAGTAATAGCTAGCCAGTATTTTATGAAAAACTAATAGATTTCCAATGGCATTGCTCACAGATCCTGAGGTAGCTTGACTCAGAATCCTTTATGGTTCTGGGATCTGATTAATCCCTGAAAGCACCAGACAGATAATAGCACATCACTATTTGGACCAATTAGAAAGCCATTTTATTAATTACATTGTGTTTCTATTAAAATAAGATTGAGGAGTTTGCAAGGAATTCTAGGAACTGTCTTGGGTGAAATTACGATTGGGCAGTAGTGCAGAACAGGCGAGAGGGAATCGGAAGCCCATTGTATACACCACCCGATTTTTTTTCTTTTCTGTTTACTTCAATTTTACCCGTAGTAGTCCTTAGGATCCAAGTTAGATCCTAGGAAAAATGCCAACAAGTAATTAAAATGTTTCAATCTGCACAGAGCCAGGGGCACTTAGCATTCGAATGAATGTTCCTTTCTTCCTCTTTTTCTCAGGAAAATGAAACAATACTCTGAAAAGATATCACAGCTGGATTCGGCATCCTTAACTGTGAACGTGCAATAATTAAAATGTAATGGTTTTTAATGTAAATATATTCCTTTACTTGTCTTTCCCTTCAGGCTTGACTGCAAAAGATTTATATTACTGCACTGTATTCCTCCACATGCACCTGTGTCCCTATACGATTCTCCAACCCAATGCTCAGGATGTAAAATGGCTGAAAAGCCATTCCGCATACATTATTTGTGCATTCTGATAATCCTGTGTATTATAATACTATAACATTATTACATGTAATGGCAGTTCCATCTTCCTTCAGTTCTATTAATTCTAAATATTTTATTTTACCCAATTTTACTGATAAAACCCTCAAACACATTATCATTCTCTTCCATATTCAACTCGTCCACCAGTTCCTGTTTGAATCCCTCCAGTTCAGTTTCAACCTGGTCCACAGGACTGAGATGCCCCGATCAAAGTTATCAATGACATCCTCAGTCACTGTGGCTGTGATGCGTTATCCCTCCAGGAGTTCTGCGAATGCGCGCCCCCCTCCCCCCTCAAAAAAAAAAAAAATTCGAGGGAACATTGTCTGCAAGGTGTTCAATACTGTCGACTGCTCCACTATCTCCCCTCTATGATCCATCTCCATGGCACTGTTGATGGTTTGTTCCACTCCTACCTGTTCCAGCATATCTCCTACAATATATTTTCCTCTCGCATTGCCCAAGGCTCTATCCTTGGCTCCCTCCTCTTATTCATCCATATACTGTCCCTTAATGCCATTTTCTGTAGCTGTGGGGTCAGCCTCCATAGATGCGCTCCACTTATTTGCTACCACCCTCAATTCGATGATCTCTGTTGTGCTGCCTGACATCAAGTAATGAATAAGCCTTAATGTTCTCTCAATGAATATTGATAAGAGCAAAGTCATCATCTGTGACTTTCAGCACAAACTCTACAACCTAACCCCAATCTCATTACTTTTTTCAGCAGAATCTGATGGTATATAACTGTCCTATTTCACTCTGAACTGAGAAATCACCAAGACTGCCATTTCCTTGTCTCCAGCATTGCCCACTCTCACCTTTATCTTGCTCTCACTGCTGCTGAAACTCTCATCTGTGCCTCATCCTGTTATCCACCAAGTCCTGCTCACTTGTTACTGCTGTGTTTCCTGACTTTCATTCAAAATCCTCATCCCCATTTACAAATCCCACTTCCGAACTTCATGACTTCCTTTAGCTTTCTGTACCAGTGTGTGCTTCCTGCTTTTCTGACTGGGCTCATTTGTGGCTCCTTTTGCTCCATTCCATCTTCAACGATATTGTCTCCAGCTATCTTGATTCTACATCTGGAATTCTCTCCCTAAACACCTTTGCCTTGGCTAGGATAGGTTGGCGAATGATACTTAAGGGGTTGACTGTGGATGGGCAATGGCAGACATTTAGAGACCGCATGGATGAACTACAACAATTGTACATCCCTGTCTGGTGTAAAAATAAAAAAGGAAAGGTGGCTCAACCGTGGCTATCAAGGGAAATCAGGGATAGTATTAAAGCCAAGGAAGTGGTATACCAATTGGCCAGAAATAGCAGTGAACCCGGGGACTGGGAGAAATTTAGAACTCGACAGAGGAGGATAAATGGTTTGATTAGGGCAGGAAAAATAGAGTACGAGAGGAAGCTTGCAGGGAACATTAAGACGGACTGCAAATGTTTCTATAGATATGTAAAGAGAAAAAGGTTAGTAAAGACAAACATAGGTCCTCTGCAGTCAGAATCAGGGGAAGTCATAACGGGGAACAAAGAAATGGCAGACCAATTGAATAAGTACTTTGGTTCGTTATTCACTAAGGAGGACACAAACAACCTTCCGGATATAAAAGGGGTCAGAGGGTCTAGTAAGAAGGAGGAACTGACGGAAATCCTTATTAGTCGGGAAATTGTGTTGGGGAAATTGATGGGATTGAAGGCTGATAAATCCCCAGGGCCTGATGGACTGCATCCCAGAGTACTTAAGGAGGTGGCCTTGGAAATAGTGGATGCATTGACAGTCATTTTCCAACATTCCATAGACTCTGGATCAGTTCCTATGGAGTGGAGGGTAGCCAATGTCACCCCACTTTTTTAAAAAAGGAGGGAGAGAGAAAACAGGCAATTATAGACCGGTCAGCCTGACATCGGTCGTGGGTAAAATGATGGAATCAATTATTAAGGATGTCATAGCAGCGCATTTGGAAAGAGGTGACATGATAGGTCCAAGTCAGCATGGATTTATGAAAGGGAAATCATGCTTGACAAATCTTATGGAATTTTTTGAGGATGTTTCCAATAGAGTGGACAAGGGAGAACCAGTTGATGTGGTATATTTGGACTTTCAGAAGGCTTTCGACAAGGTCCCTCACAAGATTAATGTGCAAAGTTAAAGCACATGGGATTGGGGGTAGTGTGCTGACGTGGATTGAGAACTGGTTGGCAGACAGGAAGCAAAGAGTAGGAGTAAATGGGTACTTTTCAGAATGACAGGCAGTGACTAGTGGGGTACTACAAGGTTCTGTGCTGGGGCCTCAGCTGTTTACATTGTACATTAATGATTTAGACGAGGGGATTAAATGTAGTATCTCCAAATTTGCAGATAACACTAAGTTGGGTGGCAGTGAGCTGCGAGGAGGATGCTATGAGGCTTCAGAGTGACTTGGATAGGTTAGGTGAGTGGGCAAATGCATGGCAGATGAAGTATAATGTGGATAAATATGAGGTTATCCACTTTGGTGGTAAAAACAGAGACACAGACTATTTATTATCTGAATGGTGACAGATTAGGAAAAGGGGAGGTGCTACGAGACCTGGGTGTCATGGTACATCAGTCATTGAAGGTTGGGCATGCAGGTACAGCAGGCGGTTAAGAAAGCAAATGGCATGTTGGCCTTCATAGCAAGGGGATTTGAGTACAGGGGCAGGGAGGTGTTACTATAGTTGTACAGGGCCTTATTGAGGCCACACCTGGAGTATTGTGTACAGTTTTGGTCTCCTAACTTGAGGAAGGACATTCTTGCTATTGAGGGAGTGCAGCGAAGGTTCACCAGACTGATTCCCGAGATGGCGGGACTGACCTATCAAGAAAGACTGGATCAACTGGGCTTGTATTCACTGGCGTTCAGAAGAATGAGAGGGGATCTCATAGAAACGTTTAAAATTCTGATGGGTTTAGACAGGTTAGATGCAGGAAGAATGTTCCCAATGTTGGGGAAGTCCAGAACCAGGGGTCTTAAGGATAAGGAGTAAGCCATTTAGGACCGAGATGAGGAAAAACTTCTTCACCCAGAGAGTGGTGAACCTGTGGAATTCTCTACCACAGAAAGCTGTTGAGGCCAATTCACTAAATATATTCAAAAAGGAGTTAGATGTAGTCCTTATTACTAGGGGGATCAAGGGGTATGGCGAGAAAGCAGGAATGGGGTACTGAAGTTGCATGTTCAGCCATGAACTCATTGAAAGGCTCGAAGGGCCGAATGGCCTACTCCTGCATCTATTTTCTATGTTTCTATATCTGTTTTCCTTAACTCACTCTCCATTTTTAAAAGCCTTCGGTCAACTCTCTAATGATGCTCAGCATCATTTTTACTACTTTAAGTGCCTTGGGATGTTTGCTACTTTAAAGGCACTATAAAAATAACTTCAACTTGTTGGATAGAATTATTGACAGAAAACAGTTTTGCTGATTGTACTTAATTTGGTCCATTCATTGGATAAACGTTTATCCAGTTGATAATTTTTATGCTTTATAAGAACATAAAAAATAGGAGTAGGCCATACGGCCCCTCGAGCCTGCTCTGCCATTAAATAAAATCATGGCTGATCTGATCATGGACTCAGCTCCACTTCCCTGCCTGCTCCCCATAACCCCTTATCCCCATATCATTTAAGAAACTGTCTATTTCTGTCTTAAATTTATTCCATGTCCCAGTTTCCACAGTTCTCTGTATGCACATTTCAGGGATAGCATATTGACCGTAGCATTTTTCTCATGACACTACAAAAACTGTTGCTGGGCAGCCTTTGTTCTGTTTATTAATGATGCTGTATAATCTGAAGAACTCCCCTTTGGGGAAAAGACTCATGCCTTCGCTTGAACTTTAACTGGAAGAAATATATTCTCAGCAAACCACATGCTGGGCCATGTGAATAGAATCATCCCCACCTCAGTAGTTATGAATGTTCACTGGAATCTCTTAACTTTCGTTCTCTTCCAGACTCTTTGTCTGAATCGTAAACTATATTTGCAAGCTATGCTGTTTTTTGAATTTACCTCTAACTTAATAGTATTATTAGAGGGGCCATAAAAGGAGCGGCGTGGAGGCCTCTGGGAGCAGTGTGAAGGCCCCGACCTGCGTGAGAACACCAGCGGCAGGTTGGGGCCATAAAAGGAACGGCATACTACTCCAGGGAGCAGCGTGAGCTGGTACAGGAGGGCGAGGGCATCGAAGAGTAATGTCATCAAGGTCCAGGTCGATGATTGATTGGAGCGTGGGCAGATACAGCAGGAGCAGCGAGGTCGGGGAGAAGGAGCGGCGAGAGACTGTAGAGGGTTGTGATCGGGGCCCAGGGGAGGCGTGAGTTTGGGGCCAGGGGCCCAGGGGCAGCACGGGCCAGCCCATACTGCAGAGCTGGTCTTCAGTGGTCTTGGGTAATCCTTGCCACTGGACCAAGACCTAGCTCTGTCGAGCCTGTGTGGTGGCTGGTGTGCAATGGCCACCACATGTTTAAAAAGAAAATCCACGCACAGGCATCTTCCATCCTTGAGGATGTAGTTTGGGTCCTTCATTGAAACACCTGTGAACTCATCCTTTTTTGGCATGGAAACAAGTCATCCTCGTTTCGAGGGACTGCCTACGATGATTATTTTTAACATAAATTATACCAAGATTGTCCCACAATGGCATAGTTTGAAATTCCAAAACTTGAAGTTCATTTTAAATCAAATGGGGGGGGAAAAATGGAGGAAATATACAGTAAAAGTCATCAATAAGCATTTTTGTTCATTTGGCAGAATACAAAACCACGACCAGAATTTCCCCAGAGCTTTTCCTGCTCTGCCGCTGTACAAACCACAAGTGTGGTTCAGCCCCCCCCCCCCCCCCCCCCACTGTTTACACGAGTAAATAGGATTTCCGTTGCACTTCCAACAAAGTTATGGGATGGAGCAGGAGCTCCGAGGAAATTCCGGGCCTATGAATCTGTACTGAGATTTATGCATTTAGGATTCCCTGTAACTACAAGAAGTGCAGACAGACATTGAACCCAGTCTTCCAGCATCCTGATTGATTCTTCCCCTCCATCTGAAGATCTGGTGCTTGTATTTTCCCCTCATCCTTACCTGTTCCCCATTTTGATCGAATCAAATGTGCAATGATTTGTATGATAGGAATGTGTCATTGTAGTGTATAGTGTGAAGTTCAGGGCAAAGTGAATCAGATTCTAATCCTATGTAAACATTTTGGCAAAGTGTTAGGCTCTGGTCAGGTGAGTAAAGTCTATGGGCTCAAATTTCTCCAACCCCTTTTTCTGGCGTTCTCACCCGAGGTGCGCCGCTTATGTCTGCCTCCAAGCGTGCCGAAAATCTTCCTCGCGATTCTGGCCTCTCCTCTGTGATGGTGTAGCGTGGATTGGGGTGGAGCCTGGTCCTGGCGCTGAAAACCATGCCGGGACCTCTGCACATGCATGCTAGAGTCTGCGCGCATGTGCAGTAGATCTTGGCAGGCCGAATCTGAGTGCGCGCTGCAGGCTGTCTGGGAGGGGCCCAAAGCACCTGGCCGAATGGGCTCCCTCATTGGTGGCCTGCTGCGTTCCCTAAGGTAGGACTTCTATTTTTTATTTGTTATTTACTGATTGATTGCATATTACTTTGGTCTTGGTGCTTTAGGTGCAGGGTTCCATCTATTTTTTATTAATTAATTGCTGATTACTTTTAGTGCTTGGTGCAAATGTACTGTTTTGTTTAGTGCTTGGTGCTTTAAATGTATTTATGCTTCTTTAATGTTGTGAAGGTGTTTAGTGCTTTGCAAGGTTCCCCCCCTCCTCCCCTGAACCTCTGGCTGCCTGCACTGATTTCTTACGTCACCACAAGGTTTTTCTGAACGTACAGGAGTGCCCACTTACGCTGGTCTAAGTCAGTTTGAAGCTGGCTAATCTTGCTTAAATGGCCAAAACAGGTGCAAGTGGCTGGTAATGCCCCCTTTTGAAAAAAAAAACCTAACTAACTCACTTACACTGATGCAAATTAAATGGCCAGAATTGCAACTAAAAAGATACTCCCAGAAAAATCAAGTTGCTCCAAAAAAGACCAGAGCAACTCCTGGGGAAATTTGGGCCCTGTATTGTTAGTGTGTGCACAACAAAGTCAGGTTTTTAAATTTACACTCTTTGCTATCATAGGGAGGTGACAGTGTCACTTAAGCTGAAAAGCTCAGTTGCAAGTACTTTCTGCACCATATAACAATCCCTGTTAAAGTTTTATGAATATACTTTAGCATCTATTAATGCATGATACTTTACTGTGATCCAGTCCATAACTGACAGAATGTAAATGTCCTCTGTCTGCAAGCAGTTATGATCCTATGCCAAATGAGTTTATGCATTTTCAATCTGGCTCCTATTGGGCATGGGCGCAAAGCACGAAACAATCCTTAAATCAGTACCAATTACTACAATCAGGGTGGCTGGTGTTGGAAATAGAAATGTTACACTGATTCAGTAGGGGTGTTCTTCCGAGGTTAGGGCTGAACCATATTTTGGGGCAAAGTAAACAGAGCATCTAATTATGCTATACTTGATCTGGGAATGTTTGATACTGACCCTGGATGCCCATAATGAGAAACCATTCCTTTCCCCAACACCAACATCTCACTGAAAAGTACTAAATTCACCAAAAAGTTAAAAGCAAAAGCACAAATGTTTAGAAAACCTTGATAGGCTTGCACACATTTCTAAAAGTAGAAGTTTTAGTTAGCTGAACATGATGCTTAAATGGTTCATGAACTTCCAACTCTTACCAGTTGTAATTTAGGTTCAGTTACCCTTGAGCTAAGGTTTAATTGGCTTCTCCTGGCAGATGATCAAAGAACCCTAACATAGAACTACTTTTTAAAAAAAGCAAAGCAAAGTGGGCATCTGCAACTTTAAAAGAAATTCAACTGCTGATTGTACCAAATAACCAAGACACAAGTCCAATAATTGTCAAGAAGTAAGACTTTAGTCATATGAACAGTTAACTAATTGCATTCTATCTACTTCAGACATAAGTACACCCCTAGTTCCTGTTTTATAAAGAGTATGGAGCTGATTTTCTGAGGTGTAACTTGCTTGTTTCTGGGGCATTAGGCAGAGGAAATTAAAGAGGCAACTCATAATTCCGGTGTAAGCCCTTTTGCACATTTGCTGGAACATCCTTTGAATGAGGCAGGAAGCACTCCAAAATAAGTGGGTAATTTAAATTGTATGGGAATGACATGCGAGTGGTGACAAAACACTTCCTGCATCATTTTACTAGGTTTCTACCTGGTATCAGCCAAAGAAAGTGGCCATTGAAAGTTTGCAGCAAGCCCTTTTAGATTAGATGATCTGGTTGCCAGCAACCTCATAACACCGCCAGAAAAGTAAATTGGGAATTGTAATGGGCGAGTAAGGAGGATTAGCTTTTTTCAGAAAGAATACAAGAACATAAAGAATAGGAGCTGGAGTGGGCCATTTGGCCCTTTGAGCCTGTAACAAGATCATGGCTGATCTTCTACCTCAACTCCACCTTCTCGCACTATCCCAATATCCCTTAATTCCCTTCGTTCCCAAAAATCTATTGACCTCCGTCTTGTATGTACTCAACGACTGAGCATCCACAGCTCTCTATGGTCGAGAATTCCAAAAATTCACATCCCATTGAGTGAAGAAATTTCTCCTCATCTCAGTCCTAAATGGCCGACCCTTTATTTTGAGATTGAGACCCCATGTTATAGATTCCCCAGCCAGGGGAAGCATCTTCTCGGCATTAACCCTGTCAAGCCCCTTAAGAATTTTATATGTTTCAATTAGATCACCACCTTCTCTATGGAATATAGGCCTAGTCTACTCAATCTCATAGGGCAATCCCCTCATCCCAGGAACCAATCTAGTGCACCTTTGTTGCACTCCCTCTAAGGCAAGTTAATATTTCCTTAGGTAAAGAGACCAGAACTGTACACAGTACCCCAGGTGTGGCCTCACCAATGTCTTGTATAATTGCAGTTAGACTTTACACTTATACTCTAATCCCTTTGTAATAAAAGCTAACATACCATTTGCTTTCCTAATTGCTTGTGTAGCTGCATGTTAACCTTATCGAATGCTTTTTGAAAATCCAAATACATTTCATCCACTGGTTTCCCCCTTATCCATCTTATTAGTTACCTCTTCAAAAAAAACTCAAAGATTTGTCAAACTTGATTTCCCTTTTACAAAACCATGTTGACTCTGCCTAATCATATTACGATTCTCTAAGTGCCTTTTACCACATCCCTAATAATAGATTCTAGCCTTTTGCCTACTATTGATGTCAGGCTAATTGGGCTATAGTTCCCTGTTTTTTCCTCTTCCTCATTCCTTAAATAGCCGGGTTATATTTGCTACCTTGCAATCCTTGGGAACTGTTCTAGAATTTGGGGAATTCCAGAAGATGAATACTAGTGCATCTACTATCTCTGCAGCTACCTCTCTGAATGGATGAGAAGTCGTCAGGTCCAGGGGATTTGTCGCCACTTAGTCCTATTAATTTCTTCAAATACTATGTCTTTACTTATACTGATTTCTTTAAGTTCCTCATTCTCTATAGACCCTTGGTTCTCCATTATTTCTGGAATGTTTTTTGTGTTTTCTACCATGAAGACAGATACAAAGTATTTGTTTAATGCCATTTTCTTATTGCCCATTATAATTTCTCCTGTCTCTTCCTTCAATGGGCCCACATTTAGAAACACAAAAACATAGAAAATAGGAGCAGTAATAGGCCATTTGGCCCTTCGAGCCTGCACTGCCATTCAATATGATCATGGTTGATCCTCTATCTCAACACCATATTCCCGCTTTTCCCCCATACCCCTTGTTGGCTTTTGTTTCTAGAAATCTATCTCCCTCTTAAATATATTCAGTAACTTGGCCTCCACAGCCTTCTATGGTAGAGGATTCCACAGGTTCACCACCCTCTGAGTGAAAAAAAATTCTCCTCATCTTGGTCCTAAATTTCCTACCCCATATCCTGAGACTGTGACCCCTTGTTCTAGACTTCCCAGCCAGGGGAAGCATCCTCTCCACAACCAGCCTATCCAACCCAGTCAGAATTTTATACGTTTCAATGAGATCATTCTTCTAAACTCTATTGAATACAGGCCTAGTCGACCCAATCTCTCCTCATACGACTGTCCTGCCATCCCAGGAATCAGTCTGGTGAACCTTCGCTGCACTCCCTTTATGATGAGTATATCCTTTCTTAGGTAAGGAGACCAAAAGTGCACACAATACTCCAGGTGCGGTCTTACCAAGGCCCTGTATAACTGTACTAAGACATCCTTGCTCCTGTACTCAAATCCTCTTGCAATGAAGGCCAACATACCATTT